>NW_028263139.1:0-31737 GCF_049901735.1 Notechis scutatus
TCAGTCCATTATGTCATTCACTATATTTCCATCCAGTAAGACTCACTAGTATAGTCCAAGTTAAGAGTCTCTTACAATATCTTTATCAGCCGATAAAGATATCTTCTCCTCCTCCGGTGCCTCTCTCCAGAGGAACAAACGCTGGATATTCAGCAATACGCTCAAACAGTAGAACAGTTGAATTCAGCAATAAATCAGCAAACAGTAGTAGACAGGATCATCTCAGTAACAGGCACAGTCACAAACAGTATTCGCAGTTAGTCACAGTAAGTCACAGTAAAGCACAGGTAGTCACAGTAGTCACAGTAAGTCACAGTTAGTCGCAGTAAGCTTTCCAGCTTCTAATGCTTCCTTATATTGTAACTTCTAACCGCACCCTTAATCGGCTAATTGCCTGCAACATTGTGCTTAAAGTGATAAGCACTTAAACCATGATATCTAAGTTTTATATATTTATTCACCCAAACCATATTTGGTATCAATGTTATACCTAACACCGTGAAGCAGACGGCAGCCAGGAAGCCCATGTAGCTGAGGGTGACGTAGAACATGACAACGGCCCCTTGGTTGCATTGCAGGATGATCTCTCCAGGCTGGGAGTGGAGGTCAGAGTCAGGGAAGGGGGGAGAAACTCCCAGCCAGATGGAGCAGATGATAACTTGGACACCAGAAGAAGACAGGATGATGGAGTTGGCCAAGCTCTTCCCCAACCATTTGTTTGCTCGGTTTCCTGGTTTTGTGGCCAGGAAAGCCAGCACCACCATGATGGTTTTGGCCAAGAGAGAAGAAACGGCAACTGAGAAGATGATGCTGAAGACCGTTTGTCGGAGAAGGCAGGTGGCTTTCCTTGGTTGACCAATGAAGAGAGAAGAAGACAAGAAGCAAAGCAGGAGGGAGACCAAGAGGATGTAGGAGAGGTCCCGGTTGTTGGCTTTGACAAGGGGAGTTTCTCCGTATTTGATGAAGATGATTAAAACAAGGCCTGTGGTTAGGAACAAGAATAGGGCAAAAGAAACAAGGATGATGCCCAGAAGTTCTTCATAAGACAGGAAGGTTATCACTTTGGGGATACATTGGACTCTTCCTTTATTTGGGAATTTGTCATCTGGACATTTGGTGCATTTTTCTGTATCTGAGAAAAAAACAACAACCCCATATTTCTTTGTCCTTTGCATTTCAAAATATATTGTACATTCTTTGGGAACAAGTGATTTTCAGGAGCATTTTCTGGGATGGATTTCTTAATATCTCCAGAGTCAAAAAATAAGTGTATCACTTTAAAAAAAAAGATAGCTACAATATATTTTGGATAGGCTATGAAATTGAGGGAAGCTTTGGACTTGAAAGATTTCCTTTGTAATGTTCAGAATATTGATAGGAACCTCCATTACTAAAGGAAAATAATGAATCAATTAATCTTTCTAGAGAAACTTACCTGCAAGATGGCAATTCTTGTCATACTTGCCTCAGAACTGGCTGGCAGATCAAGTGACTGTTGCAAGTAATTTGGAATGGCCATTGGAGCAGTGGTGATATGGGTGCAGACACATACAAGCATAACTATCCATGCCACCATATTGTGTATATCGTACATCAGTAACACCTTTTCAGTGTTCCTCAAAGGGAACCCATGTAGACTGCATTGCAATCCTCCTTTCAGGAGGTGGACCTAAAACAATTCCTTGTGTTTCAAGGAACTCAGGTGTTCCTAGAGAAGTAAATGTGGAAAGAAGGACACATCCAACCTAAAAAGAAGAAATATTTTCTCTGGCAGTAGTAAAGCTTGTCCAATCTGCCACAGCCACCTCTCTCTATCCAGCCCTTCCTTCACAGTCTATTTGTTCTTCTGTTTAGATAAGAAATGAGGCATTTCAGAAATAAACCAGAAATCAATTAAGCTTAAAAGTGTGTTTTAATTCACACTTTCATGACAATGCTCTGGATGGATCCAGTTCCACCAGGCCTCCCATTTTCCTTTGGTGTCACCCACCTTTCTGAATGGAGAAGGTCCCCTCTGGACAAGGAACACACTCGTAGCAACAAACTGGCTCTCCTTCTCGAGCCCTCTTGACAAATCCAGGATGACAACTTTCCACACATTCAGATTGAGGAAAGGACTGAGCAGGAAAAAAACAAGATTGCCAAAGGAAATGTGTTAGGACTCTCCGTCCATGGAAAATGGAGGTAAAAATGGATATTAGACAAGATATTAGATATTAGCCTCTGGTCTTCACTTAAGTAAATACAAAATCTCTCACTATTTCCAAATGTTTAGAGATATAACTTATGGAAGATTTTTCCTTTAGTTCCTCTCTTTTGCTTTTAGCATCTCACATTGCCAAAAAAAAAAAAAAAAAAGGACTTTATTAAATAGAAAAGTCTGGAGAGATGGAACCAGTGGTGGGATTGTACTGGTTCTGTCCAGTTCTATATAACCGGTTGTTATGATTCTGCGCAGTTCGGAGAACCGGCAAATCGCACCACTAACTGGCCCCGCCCCTCTCCGCATGCCCCTCCCCTCCATGCCCAGTCAGTTCTTTTTTTATTTGAGTTTTCACAAAGAGAAAAAAAATACAAATAAAACATCTTTTTTGAAAGTAGTGTAATCCCGGGTTACATTCTTCGTACAGACACAAATTCAGGTTCATGCTAATTTTTATATTCTATTCCATATCTTATCACTATTTTACATTTTCTGAATGGCTTCTCCCCTCTTTCAATTTTCTCAATTTTATTGTAATTATCTCATCTCAATTCATATCATTGTATTTATATTTTTTGTCTGTCCTGTTTCAATTATCTATTGTTTTTTCTCCTTAAACAAAATTTCTACTGTAGTTACTGATTGGAGTATGACGCCTTTATATCTTTTCCCTAAAGTTGTAACATTCAATATAATACATAACTTCCATTTGGATTCTGCTTGGTACATTCTTAAAATACACACTGTATTCTTAAAAAAAGAAAAAAATTATAAATATATATAATTAAAACAACACATTCCATTCCAATTCAATTCTATCATTAATATTAATATTCATTAAAATCTTAACTTCTTTAACATTACTTTTCAATTAAATATCATACTTCTATGGGAACAATTATAAGCTTTCCATAATTAATTCCCCCCCTCACTTATATTTTATAAAACATTAACTAATTAAAATGTTCCCGTTCCTTCCTAATTCAATTTTCTCATTTATTTTATTTCACTTATTTTATTCACAAATATTTCACTAAATTACACTAACTATTTTATCCCTCATTTTAATCATACATTGTTTCCAATTTTCTAAAGTTATTTCTATTACTAATATAACAATACAATCTTATGTACCTTTACAGAATCCCTTTTTCAGTTAGATTTTCACCCATGATCTCTAAGTAGGTCCTGTTTCTCTATAACTTTTTCTTGTCCTTTGTAACTTCTTATCCTTTCCTTCTTCCCTCTCTTCTTCTCTCTCCCCTTTTTACCTCCTTGTCTCTCTACCTCTATTTCTCTCTTCTGTATTCCCCTTTTCTGTTGCTTTCCAATATTATACTTATTTTTTGAATTATTTTTCTTTTCTTTGGTTGTTTTTTAAGTCTTAAATTCTCCATTCTCTTTTCCCCCTTTCCTTTTTCTTCCCCACATAAAATTGCTTGTTCATTAAAGATGGCTTCTTCTTTGTCCCAGTCTTCTTGTTTTGCAGTTGTTTCTTGTTGTTTCTCATAGTTCCAAATCTCCATTTCTAAGAATTGAAAAATGAAGCCAAAAGAACCCTTCCCTTCTTGTGCATCTTCTTTGTACTTTTTAAGTTCCATTTTCAATTCATCCAGAAGTGGTGCCATTGTATAAATGTTTAAACAACCACCCGATTGATTTTAGTCATTCAAATATAATAACCAAGAATCCAAAGATCACCAAATAATCCAAATACACGCAAGTTGTTTCTTTTTTGCTCTTTTTTTTTTTCACTTTCTCTTCCTGGGGTTACTATTTAGTTGCAAAGTTTCAGTTAAAATGTATCTTTTAGAAGTCTTGTTGAAGTTTTACTGTAGATTCTTTTTAATTCCAGGCAGTCTCCTCCCTCTTCCAGATCCTGCCCTTATTCTTTTCTCTCCCTTCCTGCTTATGAAAAAGAAAAATTTTAATGTCCAGAAATCTTTATTATCCCTTTGGCATTTTGTTTTATTTTCAGCTTAATTGCCTATTGATGTCAAAGCGGATTTTTCCAATTTCTTATTTAAGTCTCTTAGTTGTCAGTATAGGGAAGGAGAGAGAAGAAAAAAAAAAGCCAAACCTTTCCCTTTTCACTTTCCTTTGCTGCTTCCGACTCTTCTTTGGGAGTGATGTTGTTTTTTGTAAGTTGAAATTCGAGGGTATCTTGGTTGTCGCTTTTACAATTTAACCCGGTCAGCCAAAACTTTCACTTCTTATCTTCCTCCTGCACATTCTTTTCCGGTCGAAGTTCTTCTTTGTGGTGGCCTTCTCTGACCACCGCTGCAACCGCCTTCGGGAAAGGGAGGAATGGCCAGCTGGGGAGGAGAGATGTAGCTCTCCTGAACCCTGCTGGCAGTCTCCCCCCTCTTCACCACCTCTACGGGGTGGCTTAGCCCCGAAACCAGCCGGCTCAGGGCGCTCCAGCGGCAAGCCCAGACAGAAATCGCGCACGATCGTGGATTTCTGCCTGTCGCCGAAGGCCTTCAAACCGGAAGTCCAATGCCCAGTCAGTTCTTTGCTACATGCCTTCTGCTGTGGCCCTGCCTGATGTCCCTGGGTGAGTGAGGCTCTGCCAGCTCTGGGGCCCAGACGCCCACCTGCCACTACCAATCACCTTTACCCCCCACCCCACTTGACTTTTGCTGCTGCCACCCGCCAACCTAACCCCCAGCAGATAAGGCCCAGCAGCTGCGGTGAATCCAGGCGGGGGCGAGATGCAGACTGGTGGGGACCAGAGCTACATTTTGCTGTACTGCAAGAGGCTCATGTTCTCCTACTGCTGGGAGAGCAAGAGAGTCTTTCCTGGCACAGCTCAGGGCGGCAGAGAGAAACAGGATTCAAGCAGGCTACTAATCTGCCGCCCAGAGCCACCCGTTTCCCTATTGGAGAGGAAGTTGCAAACTTTTCGCTGTGCCGGGAAAGACTCTCTTGCTTTCCCAGCAGCAGGAGAACATGAGCCTCTCCACATGGGATTAGCTGGGATTCATGCAGCTGCTGGACCCTGCCGGCGGTGAGGCAGAGGTGTGGGGGAGGGAGACCAGAGAGCATGGCCCATTTGCCTACCATCCCTTCCCTCTCCCACATGCAGCCCCTTTGTTGGACCCAGAATAATCACCCCTGGTTGGCCCTGCCACACCCACCCGGTTGCACCCATATAGGCAACAGGCATTGTCATTTTGAAGTTGAGGGAGAATTTGGGGAAGGAGTTGGAGGGTCCTGCAGTGGATGGTACAGGAGCACCATTGAGAAGCAGGGAAGTGGCCTTCTAGTGGTCCGACCTGGTGTTCAGGCTGGAGGCGGGCCACGGGAAGTCAGAGCACCAAGGTAAAGGGGTATTGCCAGGTGGAGCTGCCCTCTCCTAGAAGAATTGGGACCATTGGGGTAGTCCTAGGAATTGGGCGAGTCGAGCCGCAGCTCCTTGCCTTCTTAGGTCAGGGAACGGCCTTTTTGTGCAGAAGGGGGACTGCGGAGGGGGCAGGTCTACCTGAGTGACTCCTCCGGTTTCTTCGCCGGATTATTTGGACACATACAAGCGAGCGCAGTTAAAGGCACTGCTGTTGCATGTGAGCTCAGGCCTCAATCCACGGCTCCGTAAAGCCAACACCAAAGAAGTGGTCGATCAGGTGAACCTGTGGTGCAAAGCTCAATCGGATCTCGGCCGCTCCAGGCCGTCCGACCTCAAAGCCCCTCAGGAGCCGCCGTTCCCAAGTTTCTACTCGCCTCTGCTTGGTCGCCCCTCTTCACCTTTATGAAGCGGATGGCCCTGCCCCTCACCATCACCTCTCTCACCTGGCCTAAGAAGGTGAGGGTGACGGTGGGGGATAGCGAAGCGGCCGGGTCCCTATCTTCTCGACTCTCTCTCCCACTCTGTGTGTGTGTGTCCTCCTCCTCTTCCTCCTCCTCCTCCTCCTCCTCCTCCTCCTCTCATAACCGGACGTTGTGGCAGGGACGGGAGGGTGCATGCGTACGGGGAGATGCTCCTCAAGCAAATGCCAAAGCTCAGCAAAACCTGATATAGGGTGGGTGGCTGTTCACTTGAGGAGCGAGCGTCTCCCCACACAACTGCACCCTCCTGATCCATCCACAGCTGCTGGGTGCAAGAGGAGGAGGAAGAGGAGGAGGACGAGGAGGAGGGTCACCCGAATGGACGCTTCCACCGCAGTCTGGCAATCGTTGTTCAGCCAGTCTGGATTCAAAAAAGAAGAAATGAAAGAAGTAGCCAAGAGCGCCAAGGAGAGCTTGCTGGCTTGGCCATGCCGAGGCTTTCAGGGAGACACACACACACACATTCACAGATACACACACACACACACACAGAGTGAGGGAGAGAGAGGGGAAGATAGGCACCCGGCCTCTTCTCTATCCCCCACCGTCACCCTTACCTTCTCGCACTGCTCCATTTTGTGAACCACCTATGGTTCAGTATCTCCTTCAAACTGGTGAGAATCCCACAGGGGCTGGGGAATGTGTCACTAAGAGCTTCAGGTTTGTTTGCTCCTTGCGCCCAAAATAGCAAAGAAAAAAGGGAATTCTGTTGACCAGGGCCTGAATTCAGATGAATTTGAATCATGATTGGGGGAAGGTCCTTTTGGTCCCATTGGGAGAGAAGCTTCGTCCTGCTTGGGGAAAAGTGTCCCCTGAAAGGGCCGGTTCATAGTTGGGGAGGTTCTTAAAGAGACCAGACCTGGTCAGACTTACCCATGCCTCTCTTTTACACACACACACACACACAAACACAGAGTGGAGGGCAGGAGTTAGAGAAAGAGAGAGATATATATACAGAGAGGGGGAAAGAGAGAAAAAGAGAGGGAAAGAGTGAAATAGAGGGAATGAGAGAAGAGGAAGAGAGAGAGAAGAAAGAAGAGAGAAAGAGAAAGAAAAGAGAGAAAGGAAGCAAAAGGAAGGAAAGGGATAGACAAAGAAAGGGAGAGATGGAAGGAAGGGACAAAGAAAGAAAAAGAAAGGAAGAGATGGAGGGAGGAGAAAGTGAATGAGATATATGGATGGATAGATAAATACATGGAAGGAGGGAGGGAGGGAGATAGAAAAGAAAGGAGAGGAAAGAAGGACACAAACCCTGGCTTCAGAAGACTCTTTGAAGCAACACAAAAATCTAGGGCTGGCCTGCAAGGGATCTCGGAGGTCATCTAGTCCAACCCACTGCTCCAGCAGGAGATCCTTACAGAATCAAAGAATAGCAGGATGAGAAGGCTGTGTGCGTGTGTGTGTTTGTGTTTGTGTTTATGGTTGTCAAAACTCCAAAACCAGGTCAAGGAGCTCTGGGGAGATCGGTCATAAATTAGAACACTTGCTAAGCAACTGTCCATTAAGCGAGGATCAATTGTATTTGGTTTGCCAGTCACATGGCCACATGGCCATGCCCATCTGGTCACGTGACCACCAAGCCACGCCCACAAATTAAGCTACTTAATTGTACGGGGCCCACAAAATGGAACAATACCGATGCCTCCCAATTAGCCTAAGGGAAAAAATCCGGTTTCTACTGCCGAGATTCAATTCTCGGTGAAGGTCAACCACCTTTGGGGAATAGCATCAGCCCTCTTGAAATGGGACCTCAGGCTTTAGAAAATGGAGAGAAGACACCAAACTTTCTCCTACCTTGTTGAGCAACTTTAGCCATGAAAGAACATTTTTTCTGATAGAAAGTCTCTGTCTTTCAAAATACGCCAGAGTCTCTCTCCTGGGATCACCCCTGGGAAGAACGAAGAAGCCCCCAATGCCCAGATCTGCTGCTACCTCTCCATTTGGGTCCATGTAGAGTTCCTGGTTTGAAATATTGACAAACTCATTCTTCTCCAGGAAAGGATGGAACTAGAATGGGAACATGCAGCAATTTTAAAAGCAGAAAACTTTGTTTCTTATCCCAGTCGCTTTTTCAATATTTAATCTTTCTTCTGTAGTTGTCTAATTTACAGACATGCTTCATAAGGAAAATGGGTGTTACCACTATCTTACAAGTGAAGGGAAAAAGTTCACAAAAATTTGTCGATCATATTTTGACAATATAGATTTTGACAAAATATAGTTGAACAACAGAAAAAAGGAGATTTATGAACTCCCTGAAAGCAACAGGTTGCTTATCAGAAACACGGATTTGTCAAGAAGAAAATTGTCAGGGTAATCCTCTCCCAGGAAGCCCAGACAGGAAACCTGAGCTAGGCCCACTTTGCTGTAATGCTGCACTGACAGGATTTGGGGAGTGAGAAAGTACAAATCTCCCACCGACCCTTTTTTTATGCATCTGTAGGTTTCCTCCTCTTATCTGCTTCTTCCCCAGGCAGAAACTCTCCTCCACCCCCCAAAAGTCATTCCCTCCTATCACTGCCCTTTCTAAATGGATTGTGGGAAAGGGGGGGGATATAACTTATGTGCTCTATGCAAGTCATCCTCACATATTATTTCATTTCCCAAATACATTATGGAAATACTGCTGATATAACTCGATCTCAGGAAAGAGTAATAAACAATTTTGTGATGTGATCAGAAACCCAGTTAAGTGAGGGGTGGATGGTATGATAATTAAGTGGATAAAAACTGATTTAAAAATGGTACTCAAATAATCTTTAGTTTTTTTAATCTTTGTCATGAAAGTGGGAAGATAAAACATTTTGTCGTTAAGTCATCAATTTTTCTATGTTGTCATTAATATAATAGGGTTGATAAATCGCTATTATACAAGATTTATAACAATTCTAAGGCAAATATACTTTTATGTTATTTAAACATTACCAAATTTACAGAAAAATATTTATGATTTCCTCCTAGAAACAACTGTATGACTAAAAAGCAATAGAAAACTATCTGGGTTTTAGGATTTGATAAATTATAGTATCTCATACATGAACATTAATGATGCACTGGATGAAGGATTGTGCCAAGCTTGATAAGTATGTAAGGGAGCCAGTTTGCTCTACTGGTTAAGCCCCCGAAGTAGAAAGCAAGAAGACGTGAGTTCAAGTACCGCCTTGGTCATGAAGCAGGGTGGGGGATTTGGGTCCAGTCTCTCAGCCCAACTCAACTCACAGGGTTGTTGTTGTGGGGAAAATGAACACACAACTACTCATTGGTACTCAGCCCCCGTGGCTTCTGCAGAGAAGGGCTTTTAAGGATGGGGGATGAGTTAGTGCACTTAGTGAACTCAAACAAGGTCTCAAAGATCTGGAAATCCAACAAGATGGGGCTGCTCTTCCCAAGAATGTTTATTTGAGCAGTTTTTAGAGCAACGAGATATTTTTATCGAATAACCCTGCCAAGAGTCCAAAGGGAATTAACCTCCGAGAGCTGCAACGGAGTTCCCAGAGCCGTTTCAGGGGGCCGATACAAAGAAAGAGCACCTGAGCTGAGACTGGGGCACTGAGGACAAGGGGCCACTCAAACTGCAGCTCACGCAGAGGTGGTATTCAATCGGTTCTCGCCGGCTCAGGTGAACCGGTGGTCACCCCTGGTTGGCCACACCCCCGAACTGGGTCGCCCACTTGTCCCAGTCGCTCTCCTAGCTTTCCCTACCACGTGGTGGCTGTGGTGCAGATCGGGCAGATGTCCCAGGGCTGTTGCACATGCGCACTGTGTGTGCAGCACTGCGTGTGCTACTAATGTAGTGCACATGTGCAGCAGCCCTGGGACATCTGCCTGCCTGCCCGCCCTCCCGGATCACGTTTTCTTCCTTCTCCCGGTGGATGTGCCTCCTCCAGCCCAGCCCGGCCACCCAGCAGGTGGGTGCACGGTTGTCCCGGGTCTTCTCGCCCCCCCTTGTCGCGATATGCCTGCAGGAGCCCCTCAGGCCAGCTGAGCCGAGAGCCGCCATTCCCAGGCTTCTACTCTCCCGTGCTTGGTCGACGCCTCTTCACCTTGCCTGAAGCAGCTGGCCCTGCCCCTCACCCTCCCCTCCCTCGCCTGGCCTGAGAAGGTAAGGGGGACGGTGGGGGATAGCGAAGAGGCTGGGTCCCTATCTTCCCCTCTCTCTTCCCTACTCTCTTTGTCTGTGTGTCTGTGTGTGTGTGTGAGAGAGAGAGAGAGAGAGAGAGAGAGAGAGCGGTGGGGGGCAAGAGAGGAAAGAAAGAAAGAGCAAGAAAGAAAGAGGGAGAGAAAGAGAGAAAGAAAGAGAGGGAGAATGGAGAAAGTGAATGAGATATATGGATGGATAGATGGATACATGGAAGGAGGGAGGGAGGGAGAGAGAAAAAAAGGAGAGGAAAGAAGCACACAAACCCTGGCTTCAGAAGACTCTTTGAAGCAACACAACAATCTAGGGCTGGCATGCAACGAATTTCGGAGGTCATCTAGTCCAACCCCCTGCTCCAGCAGGAGAGCCTTACAGAATCAAAGAATAGCAGGGTTAGAAAGCTCTGTGTGTGTGTGTCTGTGTGTGTGTGTGTGTGTGTGCATGTGTGTTTGTGTGTTTGTGTTTATGGTTGTCAAAACTCCAAAAACAGGACAAGTAGCTCTGGGGAGATCAGTCATAAATTAGAACACTTGCTAAGTATCCGGCCATTAAGTGAGGACCAATTGTATTTGGTTTGCCAGTCACATGGCCACCTGACCAAGCCCACTCAGTCACATGGCTACCAAGCCACGCCCATCTGGTCACGTGACCACCAAGCCACGCCCACAAATTCAAGCCATGCCCACAGAACCAGTAGTAAAAAAAATTGAATCCCACCAGTGAGTTCACAGCCTGCTATGCGGCATCTCCTATCAGGACTCAGGGATTCACTTTGTGATGCCTCTACAAATATCT
Organism: Notechis scutatus; assembly: GCF_049901735.1. NCBI lineage: Eukaryota > Metazoa > Chordata > Lepidosauria > Squamata > Elapidae > Notechis > Notechis scutatus. The sequence continues at coordinate 10,962 of NW_028263139.1, forward strand.
GGGAAATTCGGAACTCTTTTACGTGCAAATGCATGTCGCGTTGAGCGACCGGTCTGTTGTTTCGATCTTCTGGTTGATTGCTGAATTCCTCTCAGAACGGGACCCTCACAAGAGTGAGATACAGAGAAGCCCTCGCAAGGGCGAAGTTTGGCAAAAGCAGGACCCTATCCAGGGTGAGTTTAAAAGTGATTGCAAAAGCGAAAAGAAAAAGAACACAAGACGAAGATTTCTTTAGGTGAGGCAGCGCATCGCCTGGGGCAGATGGAATTGTCCCAGTTGAGCCTGAGACAGATGGATTGTTCAGGCTGCCAGCTTGCTCTACGCTGTCCTCTTTTATTGTGCTGAATCAAAGAAGGGGGTGCAGGGGGATAGCAGGAAGACAAAGAAGTTACAAACTTTATCTTTGAGACCAGGCTACGTGATACAAGTAACTAACTTTCTGACTGATAAACATGTTTTACCGAATACACATCTTTTATCTGACACAGACCTCTGTGTTAATCTTATCAACTTCAGCTTCTTCCTGTCAGTTCTTTTCCTGTCAGCTTGGTGAACTTTGCTCTGAGAGGTATACGTGCTGAGCAGGATTTGTCTTATGGAAAAATACTGAGACAGAATAGCCACAATTCCTCCTTTTCTTTATTTTTTGTGCTCATGATTCTAGGTAGAGTCCTTTCTCCTCCCGAGTAGTCCCATAAGGTGGCAACAAACCCTTCGGTTTGTTGATGCCTTGCAGAACCAACTCATACGAGGAAAAGTCCTCATCCCCCAAATCATGACTTGGCATAGTTAACAAAACTTCTTTGGGAGAAAAGGAGTTATTAGTGTCTATTTCTTCCTCTGACTCTTGGTCAGAGTACCATTCCAGCAAAGGTTTTTTGACAAGGTCTTTTGATTCAATTACAGATGTGAGAAAGCTAACTGTTTTTTGAGTATTGTTAACTTCATTGTCAAGTGTATTCAAACGATCCCTCAGAAATGTAAGTAAACATCCTATTACACATGGACCAATAGTACATGCAAGAAGCAATAGCACAAGAGGACCTATTAAGGCTGACAATAGTGTTGTTAACCAAGGAGAAAAATTAAACATGCCTTGATACCATGACTGACTTTGTTGTCTTTCATTCTCTCTATCCTTCAATCGTTTTCGCAATTCAGCCATAGAATCTTTAACAATTCCTGAATGATCTGCATAAAAACAACATTCTTCTTTTATTGCTACACATAATCCCCCTTTGTTTAAAAATAACAAATCTAGACCTCTTCTGTTCTGAAGAGTCACTTCAGCTAGAGATGAGAGAGAATTTTGAAGAGCAGTAATTGAAGTCTCTATGCATTTGAGATCTTCATCTATTTGTAAACTTAGGGTTGCTAACTGTTGATGACCAACAGCTAGAGCTGCTACACCTGTGGCTGCACCTGCTGCCCCAAGACCTAATAATACAGATAGTGTTACAGCTGTAATGACTTCTTTTTTCTGATGAAGGGGAAATTGTGGAGGTTCAAGTTCATTGATAAGTTCTGAACCTGGATAAAATGTGATCTTTGGAATTAATTTTACCTGAATACAAAAAGATCCCTGAGCAATAAGAACATCACCATGAACACATGCAGTTGTTCCTGTGGAGCAAGCCCATATAGAATTATTACCTGGGACGAAGAATTGTCCTTTGAGGCGAGCAGTGATATTGCCATTGGAGGTAGTGTATAGAGGACCATAGCCTCCAATGTTAAGGTTTGATCTTTCTTTTGGTAGATATACATTACAGTGATACCCTGATGAAACATTCTGACAATATTGGGAATAATTAGCAGGTATGTTTCCTAGGCAACATCCCCAACCTATTATGTCAGTGATAGTAATGGAGGAAGTGTTCCATCTGCATTGTGTGTCACTGGTGGAGTTTTTTATAGGTTCATTGGAAGCTACTGCATCATAGAATGGTGGCAAATCAGATAAGCAAAGCCAACATTGATCAGTTTTGGATGAATCATTAAGTGTAGTTGCTAACAATGTGTAAGAAGAATTGACCAACTGTACTAATGGATTCACCTGAATATTGTGTTTTTGTAGAAAGGTTGATTTCAAATTAGGATTGGGACCAACATCATAATGAGACATGGATATAGAAAGACGAATTGTAAAAATATTTCCTTCATCTCCTTGACCATCCCACTGACGTCCTCCCCAAGTGAACCCAACCATCCATTGTTTTTTTGCAAGTGTCTTTCCTTGTGCAGTAAAAGTGATTCTGAGTGGATTTATTCTCTGTCCACAACAAGGCCATTGAGAGCAGGGAAGATGTGCTTGAGCACGGGTAATATGAATATAGCCATTTTTGGTAGGTGCTTCCCACCAGATATGACCTGTGGATACACAACTCCATTTTTACAATATCTGTCAACTACCCCACCGCAGGCAGAACGAGAAGTACCAGTACTATGAGCAGGACAAAAATATAATCTAAAGTTGTCAGCAGGTGCTGGAGAACAGGAGCCTTGCTTGTCCCATTTATCAGCTTGTAGTTTTTTGTCTGCAAATTTTTCTACTCCTGTCCCCATTTCAGCAAAATCCATGAAAAGCTGAGGAAACCATGGCCATCGAGTATAGTTAGTGGTGGTATTTAAAATTTTTCCTTGAAAATCAAGGATAGTCCAGGTGTAAGTTTGAGGTTGATGTTCATTTGTAGAAGATGATTGTATACTTCGAGGAGTGCGATGATAGCCAAATCTTGGAACAGCATGAGATGCAGACTGCTTAGAGATGGAGTTGTCAGCGATGAAGGCAGGATACCCAAGATAGCGAGCTCGAATGGGAGCTGTAGTCTTGCGATGGATGTCATCAGGGATGAGGTAGCGTCTTCGCACGACAGGTGGTTTGTAGCGATCAGGAACCCAGGAAGATGAATGATGCAATATGCATTTGGTGACATCACAGGGTGGAAAGCAGCAACGAAGATGCCATTGTAGTTTATCTCCAGGAAAAGTTTTCTCAGAATTAGCTTGAGATGGCAATGTAAGTAAAACAGAAGATAGTGGAGTAGATGCCACTGAAGAAGTTGAAAGCAATAGAACAGTGTGACTGAAATAAGTGTGATTGTGAAAAAATCCTAAGCAAGAATAAGAACCTATAGTAAGTGGAGTAACATGTATAGTTAAAAATATTAAACAAGGAGAATAGTAATAGTAAATAGTTATGTCAGAAGTAGGAGAAAGAAAACTACCGTTGTGTTGGAAAACATAATTACATGTAGAAAGAAGATTATCTTTAAAAATAAAGGTAACAGTGTCAGCAAGGAAAGCAAAAATAGCATCAGGAGATGCCTTAAATTGAGAAAAGACAGGAAGTATTGATATCAGAAGAAAGATTAGAGTTAGAGTCAGGTTTGCCATGGTAAGGTCTGACACAGCGAGCAGGAACCCAAAGCACTCGATCAGGAAGTTGAACAGCTGCGTAACCTTTTCCCCAGGTAATGAGCTGTGCAGGACCTTTCCACGCAGGATCTGGAAGCTGTCTGAAATAAACAAGAGGACGGGAAGAGGGAACTACTGGCTTGGTGAAGTGGCGAGAAGCCGCTGTGGAGGGAGGAGAGCCAGTAAGATTGAGAAAGTTAAGAGTGTACAGACAAACATTTAAGATATTTTGCAATGTCGGGAGGTTCGGGGGGCCTGAGCCTTTTTTCCCCAAGTGCCGATCAAGGGCTTGTTTCAAAGTTAGGTGCGATCTCTCCACAATCGCTTGCCCCTGGCTGTTAAAGGGTAAGCCAAACTTATGTGTGATGGCCCACTTATGACAAAACTCAGCAAAGGGAGAACTGACATAAGCAGGACCATTATCTGTTTTGAGAATTTTTGGACATCCCAACATTACGAATGATCGAATACAGTGATTAATAACATTTTTTGTAGCCTCTCCTCTTTGCAATGTTGCTATAATAAACCCTGAATAAGTATCTACTGATACATGAATGTATTTCCAGGGAGCAAAGGGAGGATAATGAGTTACATCCATTTGCCATGTATCACAGGCTTGAGTACCCCTAGGATTAACGCCTTCAGGGATACCTTTGGCCTGCAAGCTACATGTTGGACATTGTTGAATTATTGCCGTGGCTTCTTGATATGTAATTCCAAATTGTCGTACTAGGGCTTTCCTGTTTTGATGAAAATAATCATGACTCTCCCCAGGTGAAAGCTGTTGGAGAAGGGGAGAGGAGGTCATAATTTTACAAGCCTCATCTGCCATATGATTGCCTTCTGCTAGGAATCCAGGCAATTGCTGATGACTTCTGATATGGGCTACAAATAAAAGTTTTTCTCGCTTTTCAGCAGTGTCTGAAGCTGTAAAAAGTTTCATTAGAGAGGAGGGGTAACAGGAGAAATATATGCATCAAAATTATGAGCAACCATCTGAGTAACATACATGCTATCAGATATTACATTTAAAGATTGTTGTGAAAAAGAGACAACGCCAATAAGAAAGCAGCTAATTCAGCTTGTTGTGCTGATGATTGTGAAGTAGTTAAGCGTTTATGCCATTGAGCATTTTCATACCATGTACATGCTCCAATATTTTTGAACCATCAGTAAATACAGTGAAGCCTTCCTTCAATGGCTGTTGGACAAAAGGTGATTGTAAAACAAAAGGAACTGTCCTCAACACCTGCAGTCGTGAATCAGAGGGAAGGTGGCACGACACTTGGCCACACCAATCTTCCAACGCGTCCTGCAGTGTTGTGGAAGTCTGAAAAAGAGGTTCCCATTGAGTAATCTTAAAAGGAATATACAATGTAAAAATATCCATTCCCATTAGAGCTTTGGTTCTCTTACGCCCTTTTCTATAAGAGAAGCCATTTGCGCTGCTCTAGTAAAAATAGATGTTTTTGGAGTGTGTGGTAGATGTAACCATTCCAAGATATGAAGATTTTTTGTATTAGATATTTGAACAATTATTGCAGTCAGTAGTTGATGAGTAGAAAGAATAGCAAGAGAATTGCTGAAGTTGAACCAAGGTGGGTTGAGAAGACAGAAACAGAGAGTTTTACTCAGAAAAGTGATGGGCTAGTATTGCCCCTCCCTTTCTCTGATATTTTTTGGTGGAATCAATCTATTTTCTCTGAAAAGAGCAGCCCACTAGGGGTCGCCCTCTCATTTCTTTTTTCTTTGCTACTTTCTTGTTTACTTTCAAACAAACATCCAGAATTCCCTCATTGCATTCACAGACATACACATCCTTCTCTTGTCTTCTCAAGTACATCAGAAATTGTGAAAAAGCAGAACAATAGAGTAGCAAGACATTATTTACATAGTATTGACACATGGTAGAGTTTTTGCAAAAGATTCCATTAATCAATAATGAGTTTTGTGTTAAGTTGAGACATAAGATCACGGCCCCACAGGTTGAACAGACACAACAGAGAAGTTATAAAAGACAGTTAAATGATTTGTTCTAAGATGGAACACACTGAGAATAAGAATGAAAAATCTGTGGGGTCCTTGAAGAATTTTGTTAAAAGACAAAGAAGGTTGAGAAGGACCTTTCTCATGATGGGATAACCCCTTGCCCCCATCTGAATCTCATCCTGTGGAGTACGGGATGGCTCCCTGACAAAGAAGATGGTCCAGGGTAACAGCTTGAGGAATGCCAGCTGTTGCAACAGATTGAACTGCTAAGCGATAGTTATTGTGCCAAGCAGCAAGTTGAGAAGATGTCAGAGAAAAGAATCCTTTAATCAGTGCCTTCTGAAAGGTATTACGAACAGGCAAGGAGGCAGGAGAATCAGTGGAGTTGATAGGGTTAACATCAGGAATGTGAGGTGGGTTGTAGGAAGGAGGGGGAGGAGGGGAAGAAATGTCAGGATAAGGAGATGGTAAGGAAGAATTTGTATCAAAATGAGCTGCAAGAGGCTTGGAATTTTTTAAATTAGAAGAAGGGGAATCAGAGGAAACAGGAGAAAAAGAATTTTCAGGAAGACTAGAAGATGGATAAACAATTGTTATAACAGCCATTATTGCTCTCCAAGAGATAAGTATATCCATGGGAGCTCTGGGAATTTCATGTAAATATTTTCCTAATTTTTCCCATTGAGAATGGCTAAGAGTTCCAGCAGATGGATAGGCTGGACAATGTGCCTCAATATAAATTATAAATTTATTTAAAGATTTCTTCGAAATTGGGTACACAGTTGTACCATTAATTTTCTGAAAGGAATTAGCCTTCTTCACTAGACTATAAAGTTCGTCCCTGTGCCCTGACAAAACTTGAGAAAGTGAGGAGCCCATTACTTACGTTCGTACGAAACCTATGCCAGGTGCGTAGAATGGGAGTGAAGGAGATGCACCTCTAGCCAGAAGTCACACCTTGGAACCTGAAAATCGAAGAGATCCCAGACAAATCAAGGAATCCCGGACGAGTCAAGGAATCCCGGACGAGCACCCATCTGTCGCGTTGAGCGACCGGTCTGTTGTTTAGATCTTCAGGTTGATTGCTGAATTCCTCTCAGAAAGGGACCCTCGCAAGGGTGAGATACAGAGAAGCCTCGCAAGGGCGAAGTTTGGCAAAAGCAGGACCCTATCCAGGGTGAGTTTGAGCAGCGTAACCCTAGCCAGGGTGATTGAGGAACTCTCGCAAGAGTGATTGCAAAGCTAAAAGAAAAAAGAACACAAGACGAAGATTTCTTTAGGTGAGACAGCGCATTGCTTGAGGCAGATGGAATTGCCTCATTTGAGCCTAAGACAGATGGAATGTTCAGGCTCCTGCTTGCTCTACGCTGTCCTCTTTTATTATGCTGAAAAGAGGGGGGTGAGGGGGGTTTACAGAAAGACAAAGAAGTTACAAACTTTATCTTTTAAAACAGGCTTACTTGATACAAGTAACGAACTTCTGACCGTTATTGATAAGCATGTTTTTTCCTGTATTTTTATCTGACACAAGCTTCTGTGATGATACATCGTGACTGCTATCGAATACACATCCTTTCACAGGCTTTTGTGAAGTTCTTATCAACTTAGCTTCTTCCTGTCAGTTATTTTCCTGTCAGTTTGGTGAACTTTGCTCTGAGAGGTATACGTGCTGAGCAGGATTTCTCTTATGGAAAAATACTGAGACAGAATAGCCACAAGAAAGAAAGAAAGAAAGAAAGAAAGAAAGAAAGAAAGAAAGAAAGAAAGAAAGAAAGAAAGAAAGAAAGAAAGAAAGAAAGAAAGAAAGAAAGAAAGAAAGAAAGAAAGAAAGAAAGAAAGAAAGAAAGATAGGGATGGATAGATAGCACCTGCAGAATTTACAGTCCATTCTTTATTTAAAAAACTAAGAAAAATCAAAATATAAAGAATCTTGGTGTATTATAGGAACATGGTAAGATAACACAGGAATGACAAGAAAATAAAATAAAAAATTCCATCCATTCTATAATTTTCTCCCTATTTACCCAATGATCTAGTCCACAAGTTGTCACTTTCCTGCTTCTTAATGAGCTTTTATCTCAGAATGAATATTGCTAGAAAAGATGGGAAATGAAATTTCATTGCACATACAAGCAATTTTAAAACCGGCTGCAATTAAGATCAATATATGGGATTATGACATAAAACAGAATTCCAAACAGGGTCTACTCTTAACCTTGGACAGAGTTCAAGGGTGCCGATTGTCATTAGAAGACAGGCAATCCTACAGTTAAATGGCATTAACCTGAAGTGTCACCAAACTCCATAGCTCTGGGTGACCTTCCCCAGCAATCTCTGGAGACAAAAGGCCATGTTGAAGGACAGCAAAAGTCAATTCCCTGGGTGCTGAATTCTCTTCCCCAGCATCACTTTCTGGACTTGCCCTGACTGGGAGGAAGGACCACAACCACAACAAAACAGTGACCCCAGGGGTATATCTGTAATTTTTACTAACATGATTTATTCCAGCCTCTCCTCTGCACATGGAGCCTGGAAAAAGTTCAGGATCCCATCTGGGCCTTTGAGACCTGTGATGCTATATCTCCAGTTTTAGACTTCGATGTAGACATCAGATTGAAGCCACATGAAAAGGATCTTATATCAGAAAAGGATAAATTCCTTGGGTGAAGCTCTCTGGGACCAAGTTTTGGGACAGGTACAGGCTCTGCTCTTGATTGCACCTTTCTCTCCTTTGCAGATGAAACTGAGTGATTCTCTGTTTAGATCAGGAAAGCCACTGGCACTTCTCAGAGTCTTTGAATTTTTCCAACTGTTCCTGTTGTTTGTGTTAGAAACAGGAATTGTATTGATTAATGCCATGAATGATGGACCTCCTGTTTCTGCTTCTTCTGCTGCTGGTGTCCCCATCAGTCTGTGGGAAGCTGAGAAGGAAGTGCCCATTGAGTTTGGAGCACCAGGATGGGTACAATCCATGGAGCTTTTACAGGCCTGGGGACCATCTCATTGGTGTGGTCACAACTGAAACATATGTGTCACCTATAATGTGGCCTTTCAACAGCCCTCCTATACCTTCTCCTTCGTAAGTCATGCAGGGTGATGGAGTTGCACTCCCTCCATGTGCAATTCTAACACTCTCCTTCTTTTCTTCTTATGTCACTTATTTTTGTACCTCAGGACCTGTCTAATTTCCTGAATGATTTTGATTTCCATGGCTTCCCTTTTTTGCCTTACTTTGTGGAAGAGAGTAAAATCCAAAGATGGAGTTTTTAAAAAACCTGAATGAAATCCAGATGATTTTCCTTTCTCAGTTCATTCCTGAGTTCATCACTTGAATAATGACCTTTGTTTAAGTAGTGACTGAAACAATTGTAGTTGCCTCTCTCATTTGCATAATTGATCATTCGATTTGGATCAATGTTGGCCTAAGGCTTAGTAGGTTTGTGAAGGATTATATATTTTAAAAACATTTGTTGTTGCTATTGAATATAATAACATGAATATTGTTTTTCAATAGGAAGAGTTCTGATCTAACAAATACCCTAATGTCAATTTTTGCTATTCAAATGGTCAGCAAGAATTCCCAGCTCCTGCACAATCTCACACTTGGTTACAACATCCATGACAACTATGGAAGCACCTTCCGCACTTCAGATGCCTTGCTGGACATGCTCTACACTGGAGAATCCAATGTCCCAAACTATGGCTGTGGGAGGAAGGAGAACCTCCTGGCTCTGATTGGTGAAGCTGCCAGGGACATCTCCATCCAGATGTCAATGTTTGTAGGCACCTACAAAGTCCCACAGGTTTGTGTGTTTTTCTCTATCTGGTAAGGTGAGTGGGGTGGTGGGGATGAACAACAGATCCAATATCTTCATAGAATTCAAGAGCAGCTTTTCAGAATATTAGGGAACATATCAACGATGTTTTAGTCTATTATGTCCATCTTCAAATTGACCATTAAAGGCCTGAAGAGCCATAAGGTCCCTAGAGGATATTCTACTGAATATTCTACTATTGAAAAACTATCAAGGTTTTGAGGTCCTCCATTAGCATGTTCATTTTCACATATCAATAATATCTGCCTTATCCAATTGGAATCAAGTTGGCAATAGTCCTGTCTATGTATAAAAAATATTCAGACCAAGAAGAGTATCTTTGGGATGGATAAAAGGAGTTCAGCTCCTGCCCTCATAGATAATTGTTAATTTACACAATTTCTGCTTTGTATAAATTCAGGGTATATAATTATTGGGTTAAAATTAAAGTGATGAAACAGACATATAGTCCCAAAACAGACAAAATTTCAATTAAAGACTTATTGGATTGTACAACTGTCTACGATTGACCTCACCCCTTTCCTAAGAGGTCTGTCACTGTCCTACTATTTCTTTTTATTTTTCTTATATGTATCCATTTCATGTACTCATAACTATTCTGTTAGCAGTTGTGCTCTTGTACATCTAGAGAAGAAGCTGAAAAAATTGCTTCACAAAGAATTTGGGATATAGAAGCTGAGAAAGAGGTTTTAGTACTCAAAAATAGCATATAATACAGCCCTATATCTTAGATCCAGACATTTTATCTAACATCTGCAAATTTGAATCTAATTGTTGGAATTGTATGGGTGACACAGAAATTTACATTGCATTTTTATTATTTTTTTTGTTTAATATAATTTTGCGTTCCATTTTTATATACAATCTTGTTAATATTCTGTCTTAAATATTTTAAACCATGACTAAGGAACAAACTATTCTTATATATTCATCAAAACAAAATTGGGTTTGTCAATAAGTAATATTTTGGAGTTGATCTGGACCACATTATAACACAGCATTCTTCATTACTTTTTCAGATCACTGCTGTAATTCCTTCAGAGGCTCTGAGTGATAAAAGGAGATTCCCTTTTTTCCACCAGATGCTCCCCAAAGAAGGATTCCAATACCCAGCAATTGTCCAGCTGCTCCTCCATTTCAGATGGACCCTGATTGGCCTCTTTGCTTCAGACACAGAGAATGGAGATAATTTCATGAGGACTTTCCCTCCGATGCTTGTCAGGAATGGAATTTGTGTGGTTATATCAGAACGATTCACAACAACTGGACAAACAGCACCCCTCAGGGAGGCCCTCTCTAAGTGGAGACAAGTCAACGTCTTTGTCCACTTCATCGAATTTATTCCCATCTGGAACAGAATTTTTCCTTTCCATGAAGCACTTATGCATTTGCCAGGATCCATTGAAGGGAAAGTCTGGATCCTCACAAGTTTTTCAGTGTATCCAATAAAGAAGCACTTACCTCTCAAATACATCCATAGTATTTTGAATTTTGGTTATCTGATAAAAGCAAGGCCAATAGATGCTGCCTTTGAACCCCATTTCTTTGTGGAAGATCCGTTTCAAGATCATTATTTTCGCTGTTCCCTTTCCAAGCACGTCTTTTCTGTCAAAGGCCTCAGAAGATGCACCCAGAAAGCCCCACTGGAGACCCAGGAGAAAAGGAAAAGGAAACGGATCATAAATGACCCTCATCGCTACAGTATCATTCAGACTCTGGCCCAGGCCATGAATGCCGCCTATTCCTCCAGATCGAGGAGGGGAAGGAAGGAGGGAGAAAAGAGGTTGGGGGCTCCGAGGCTGCAGCCGTGGCAGGTATGGGGGGTCCCGATAGGGATCCATTCATCTGAGATCCTTTTGGAGAAGGAACCCAAAGGAGAAGGAGGGGAACATCTCAACCTTCTTGTGCTGCAAAAGGTCAAGAGATTTGCACCATCTAATTGCTCCTGTCTGACGCTCCAGAATAACAGGGAGCAGATCTGAAGTTTCTGTCTAGCCTCTGTTGGAAGAAATCTCCTTCTGGGTTCAGTTCCAAGTGGGGAAGAAAGACGCTGGAAACATGGTGACTGCTTGGAAGATGGTTTAATGGTGGACAGGAGCACATGCCTTGGTTGAGGAAAGAAGGGCTGAGATGCTGAGAGTGCAATTGTTTGATGCCCTCTGTTGGGATTTGAATTGGAGCTTGTATTCTGATCGGTTGTCAGGCTCCCATGGGGCCATGCAGGGGCAACTCTGTAGGCTGTCCTGAGTCCCAGGCTTGGTTGAGCCTCGCTGGATGATGGTGATGGCTTTGGGCAATTCCTATATAGCTTTACCTGGAGTAGATCTTTGTTATGTAAAATAAACTGGCCTAGGCCAGAGTAATGGTCCATTAGCAAAGGTGGGAGGGGGGCGGAGTTTCAGGCTCTCTGAGTTTTACTTTTCTTTTTAGGGGAAATATATTCTCCCTTTTTAGTATATCCTAAAATATTTCATTTTCCTAGGAGAGGGGAGGGTTTTAACTACTCCCAACACCTCTTTCAGTCCTTGGAAGAGTCTTGAATCCTCCCTTGTCCAACTGAGAGATTTTTTAAGTTGGAGAAGCTGCTCTCATAATCTCCTCCTTGTCTTCTCTCAAGACTCAGTTTCAGGTTGCAGTCAAGTACGATTTTGAGATTGTTTTCTTAAACATGTATTTATTTACACATAACTCAAGATGGCAAATGTCTCCAACACAGCTTCCTCCTTCATCCAGTCCACTTTTAGTACAGTCAGAGACCAGCATTACAATAAATAATAATAATAATGGAGAAAAATAAAAATAAACGACAGTCAATGGGCAGTTAGAGTCTGCCTAATGCTGAGTCATGTGCGAATATGTGGCAATATAAATGTCCTAAATAAATAAATACATAATTTTGCATTACAGCAGAACAGAATTTGGCCCCATTCAGAGAAACTCCTTCCTACTGATCTGATAACTGCAGTTGCACGTAAAAGAATTCCGAATTTCCCGGATATTTTATTAGGAGAGGCGTCACAAAGTGAATCCCTGAGTCCTGATAGGAGATGCCGCATAGCAGGCTGTGAACTCACTGGTGGGATTCAATTTTTTTTACTACTGGTTCTGTGGGCATGGCTTGAATTTGTGGGTGTGGCTTGCTGGTCATGTGACCAGATGGGCGTGGCTTTGTGGCCATGTGACTGAGTGGGCTTGGCTTTGTGGCCATGTGACTGGCTAACCAAATACAATTGGTCCTTGCTTAATGGCCGGTTGTTTAACAAGTGTTCTAATTTATGACTGATCTCCCCAGAGCTACTTGTCCTGTTTTTGGAGTTTTGAAAATCATAAACACAAACACACAAACACAGATGCACACAAAAATACTCACACACTCAGACACACACACACACACACACACACACACACACACACAGAGCTTTCTAACCCTGGTATTCTTTGATTCTGTAAGGATCTCCTGCTGGAGCAGGGGGTTGGACTAGATGACCTCCGAGATTCGTTGCATGCCAGCCCTAGATTGCTGTGCTGCTTTAAAGAGTCTTCTGAAGCCAGGGTTTGTGTCCTTCCTTCCTCTCCTTCTTTCTCTCTCCCTCCTTCCATGTATTTATCTGTCGGCTCAGCTGGCCTGAGGGGCTCCTGCAGGCATATCGCGACAAGGAGGGCGAGAAGCCCCAGGACATCTGCCCACCTACCTGGGGCATCCACCGGAAGAAGGAAGAAAACGTGCTCCGGGAGGGAGGGCAGGCAGGCGGATGTCCCAGGGCTGCTGCACATGCGCACTGCATGAGTAACGGCGATAAAAACAGTGTGCATGTGCAACAGCCCTGGGACATCTACCCGACATGCGCCATAGCCACCACGTGGTAGGGAAAGCTCGGAGAGCGACTGGGACAAGCGGGCGACCCGGTTCAGGGGTGTGGCCAACCAGGGGTGACCACCGGTTCGTCCGAGCTGGTGAGAACCGGTTGAATACCACCTCTGCGTGAGCTGCAGTTCAAGTGGCCCCTTGTCCTCAGGGCCCCAGGCTCAGCTCAGGCGCTCTTTCTTTGTATCAGCCCCCTGAAAGGGCTCTGGGAGATTAATTCCCTTTGGACTTTTGGCAGGGTTATTCGATATAAATATCTCGTTGCTCTAAAGGCTGCTCAAATAAACATTCTTGGGAAGAGCAGCCCCATCTTGTTGGATTTCCAGATCTTTGAGTTCACCAAGTGCACTAATTCATCCCCCATCATTAAAAGTCTTTCCCTGCAAAAGCCACGGGGGCTGAGTACCAATGAGTAGTTGTGTGTTCATTTTCCCCACAACAACAACCCTGTGAGTTGAGTTGGGCTGAGAGACTGGCCCCAAATCCCCCAGCCTGCTTCATGACCAAGGCGGGACTTGAACTCACATCCTCTTGCTTTCTACTTCGGGGGCTTAATCAGTAGACCAAACTGGGTCCCTTACATACTTATCAAGCTTGGCACAATCCTTCATCCAGTGCATCATTAATGTTCTTACATGAGATACTATAATTTATCAAATCCTAAAACCCAGATAGTTTTCTACTGCTTTTTAGTCATACAGTTGTTTCTAGGAGGAAATCATAAGTATTTTTCTGGAAAGTTGGTAATGTTTAAATAACATAAACGTATATTTGCCTGAGAATTGTTATAAATCTTGTATAATAGCAATTTATCAACTCTATTATATTAATGACAACATAGAAAAATTGATGACTTAATGAAAAAATGTTGTATCTTCCCACTTTCATGACAAAGATTAAAAAAAGTAAAGATTATTTGAGTACCATTTTTAAATCAGTTTTTATCCACTTAATTATCATACCATCCACCCCTCACTTAACTGGGTTTCTGATCACATCACAAAATTGTTTTTTACTCTTTCCTGAGATCGAGTTAAATCAGCATAATGTATTTAGGAAATGAAATAATATGTGAGGATGACTTGCATAGAGCACATAAGTTATATCCCCCCCCTTTCCCACGACCCATTTAGAAAGGGCCGTGATAGGAGGGAATGACTTTTGGGGGGTGGAGGAGAGATTCTGCCTGGGGTAGAAGCAGATAAGAGGAGGACACCTACAGCTGCATAAAAAAGGGGTCGGTGGGAGATTTGTACTTTCTGGCTCCCCAAATCCTGTCAGTGCAGCATTACAGCGAAATGGGCCTAGCTCAGGTTTCCTGTCTGGGCTTCCTGGGAGAGGATCACCCTGACAATTTTCTTCTTGACAAATCCGTGTTTCTGATAACCAATCTGTTGCTTTCAGGGAGTTCATAAATCTCCTTTTTTCTGTTGTTCAACTATATTTTGTCAAAATCTATATTGTCGGGATATGATCGACAAATTTTTGTGAACTTTTTTCTTTCACTTGTAAGATAGTGTTAATACCTATTTTCCTAATGAAGCATGTCTGTAAATTAGACAACTATAGATGAAAGATTCAAATGTGAAAAAGCATCTGGGATAAGAAACAAAGTTTTCTGCTTTTAAAATTGCTGCATGTTCCCATTCTAGTTCCATCCTTTCCTGGAGAAGAATGAGTTTGTAAATATTTCAGACATTAAACTCTACATGGACCCAAATGGAGAGGTAGCAGCAGATCTGTTCATTTCGGGCTACTTGGTTCTTCCCAGGGATGATCCCAGGAGAGAGACTGTGGCGGATTTTGTAAGACAGAGACTTTATATCAAGAAAGATATCCTTTCACGGCTAAAGTTGCTCAACAAGGTAGGAGAAACTTTGGAATCCTTCCTTTGTTTTCCAAAGCCTGAGGTCCCATTTCAAGAGGGCTGATGCTATTCCCCAAAGGTGGTTGACCTTCACCGAGAATTGAATCTGGGCAGTAGAAACCGGATTTTTTCCCTTAGGCTGCTTGGGAGGCATCGGTATTGTTCCATTTTGTGGACCACATACAATTAAGGGTCTCCATCGAATGGGTGAGAATCCCACAAGGACTGGGGAATGTGTCGCTAGTAGCTTCTGGTGGTTTGCTCCTTGTGCCCAGAAGAGCAACGAAGGCGGCAATTCTGCTGACCGGGGTCTGAATTCAGGCTTGGACCATATCGGAAGAGATTGAATCGTCATTGGACGGAGGTCCTTTTGGCCCCATTGGGGGAAAGAAGCTTCTTCTCATCCTGCTTGGGGAAAAGTGTCCCCTGAAGGGGCAGCTCCATAATCTGGGAGGCTCTTAAGGAGGCCAGACCTGGCCAGAGCTCTCCATGCCTCCCTTTCACCCTCCCTGGGATGGAGCAATGGGCCTTCTGCTCCTAGGAAGCAGCTCCAAGGCTTTCAGTTCACCTGAAATTATCAAGATTGTTCTGATATCACACCTTTAAGGGTGTGAGAAGAGGGGAGAAATGCATGTTAATGGGGTCATGGGAAGGAACCGGCTGGTTATCACTTAATGCTGAAATCTTTTCTCAGTTCCATCCAGGAGTGGGATTCAAATTTTGTAACAACCATGGGCGTGGCTTAATTTATGGGTGTGGCTTGGTGGCCATGTGACTGGGTGGGCGTGGCCAGGTGGCCATGTGATTTGCAAACCAAATACAATTGGTTCTTGCTTAATGACCAGTTGCTTAGCAAGTGTTCTAATTTATGACTGATCTCCCCAGAGCTGCTTGACTTGTTTTTGGAGTTTTGACAACCATAAACACAAACACACACACACTTCTAACCCGGCTATTCTTTGATTCTGTAAGGATCTCCTGCTGGAGCAGGGGGTTGGACTAAATGACCTCTGAGATCTCTTGCAGGCAAGCCCTAGATTGTTGTGCAGCTTTAAAGAGTCTTCTGAAACCAGGGTTTGTGTCCTTCCTTCCTCTCCTTTCTTTTCTATCTCCTTCCCTCCCTCCTTCCATGTATTTATCTATCCATTCATATATCTCATTCACTTTCTCCTCCCTCCATCTCTACCTTTCTTTTTCCTTCTTTGTCCCTTCCTTCCATCTCTCCCTTTCTTTGTCTATCCCTTTCCTTCCTTTTGCTTCCTTTCTCTTTTCTTTCTTTCTCTTTGTTTTCTTTCTTGCCTCTTTTCCTCTCTCATTCCCTCTTTTTCTCTCTTTCTCCCCTCTCTGTATCACTCTGTGTCTCTCTCTCTCTCTGCCTCTTTCCCTATCTTCCCCTCCCCCCACTTTGTGTGTGTGTGTGTGTGTGTGTGTATGTGTGTGTGTGTGTGTGTGTGTGTGTGTAAAAGAGAGGCATGGGTAAGTCTGACCAGGTCGGGTCTCTTTAAGAACCTCCCCATGTATGAACCGGCCCTTTCAGGGGACACTTTTCCCCAAGCAGGACGAAGCTTCTCTCCCAATGGGACCAAAAGGACCTCCACCCAATCATGATTCAAATTCATCTGAATTCAAGGCCCTGGTCAACAGAATTCCCGTTTTTCTTTGCTAGTTTGGGGACAAGGAGCAAACAAACCTGAAGCTCTTAGTGACACATTCCCCAGCTCTTGTGGCATTCTCACCAGTTTGAAGGAGATACTAAACCATAGGTGGTTCACAAAATGGAGCAGTGCGAGAAGGTAAGGGTGACGGTGGGGGATAGCGAAGAGGCCGGGTCCCTATCTTCCCCTCTCTCTCCCCCACTCCGTGTGTGTGTGTGTGTGTGTGTGTGTGTGTGTGTGTGTGTGTGTAAAAGAGAGGCATAGATAAGTCTGACCAGGTCGGGTCTCTTTAAGAACCTCCCCAACTATGAACCGGTCCTTTCAGGGGACACTTTTCCCCAAGCAGGACGAAGCTTTTCTCTCCCAATGGGACCAAAAGAACATCCACCCAATCATGATTCAAATTCATCTGAATTCAGGCCCTGGTCAACAGAATTCCCTTTTTTCTTTGCTAGTTTGGGCACAAGGAGCAAACAAACCTGAAGCTCTTAGTGACACATTCCCCAGCCCTTGTGGGATTCTCACCAGTTTGAAGGAGATACTAAACCATAGGTGGTTCACAAAATGGAGCAGTGCGAGAAGGTAAGGGTGACGGTGGGGGAGAGCGAAGTGGCCGGGTCCCTATCTTCCCCTCTCTCCCCCCCACTCTGTGTGTGTGTGTATCTGTGAATGTG
This sequence comes from Notechis scutatus, assembly GCF_049901735.1. Lineage (NCBI taxonomy): Eukaryota > Metazoa > Chordata > Lepidosauria > Squamata > Elapidae > Notechis > Notechis scutatus. The sequence goes on from NW_028263139.1 coordinate 28,265, forward strand.
TGTGTGTGTGTGTCTCCCTGAAAGCCGCGGCATGGCCAAGCCAGCAAGCTCTCCTTGGCGCTCTTCGCTACTTCTTTCATTTCTTCTTTTTCGAATCCAGAGTGGCTAAACAACGATTGCCAGACTGCGGTTGAAGCATCCATTCGGGCGACCCTCCTCCTCCTCCTCTTCCTCCTCCTCTTGCACCCGGCAGCTGTGGATGGATCAGGAGGGTGCAGTTTTGTGGGGAGATGCTCGCTCCTCAAGTGAGCATCCACCCGCCCCGTACTTGGTTTTCCTGTGCTTTGGCATTTGCTTGAGGAGCATCTCCCCATGCGCATGCACCCTCCCAGCCCTGCCACAACGGCCGGTTATGTGAGGAGGAGGAGGAGCAGGAGGAGGAGGAGGAGGAGGAGGAGGAGGAGGAGGAGGAGGAGGAGGAGGAGGAGGAGGAAGAGGAGGAGGAGGAGGAGGAGGGTCACCCGAAGGGACGCTTCCACTGTGGTCTGGCAATAGTTCAGCCAGTCTGGATTCCAAAAAGAAGAAATGAAGGAAGTAGCGAAGAGTGCCAAGGAGAGCTTGCTGGCTTGGCCATGCCGCGTCTTTCAGGGAGACACACACATACAGAGTGGGAGAGAGAATCAGGAAGATAGGGACCCGGCCTCTTCACTATCCCCCGCCGTCACCGTCACCTTCTTAGGCCAGGCGAGGGAGGGGCAGGGCCAGCCGCTTCAGCAAGGTGAAGAGGAGGCGACCAAGCACAGGCGAGTAGAAACCTGGGAACGGCGGCTCCTAAAGGGCTTTGAGGTTGGATGACCTGGAGCGGCCAAGATCCGAGTGAGCATTGCACCACAGGTTCACCTGATCGCCCACTTCTTTGGTGTTGGCTTTACGGAGCCGCAGCGTGAGGTCTGGGCTGACATGTGACAGCAGTGCCTTTAGCTGTGCTTGCTTGTAAGTGTCCAAATAATCTGGTGAAGACACCGGAGGAGTCACTCAGGTAGACCTCCCCCATTCCCTGAGCTAAGAAGGCAAGGAGCTGCGCCTCGACTCACCCAATTCCTAGGACTACCCCAAATGGTCTCAATTCGGCACGGAGAGGGTAGCTCCCCCTGGCAGTTCCCCTTTCCCTCAGTGCTCTGACTTCCTGTGGCTCGCCTCCAGCCTGAACACCAGGTTGGACCACCAGAAGGCCACTTTCCTGCTTCTCAATGGCGCTCCTGTGCCGGCCACTGCAGGACTCTCCATCTCTTTCTCCAAATTCTCCCTCAACTTCGAAATGACGACACCTGTTGCCGACATGGGTAAGACCGGGCTGCTGGTCACCTTTACCCCCCACCCCACTTGCCTTTTGCTGCTGCCACCTGGACCCCTAACCCCCAGCAGGTAATGCCCAGCACCTGCGGTGAATCCCAGCTAAATTTCACTGTACCAGAGGACATGTGGAGAGGCTCATGTTCTCCTGCTGCTGGGAAAGCAAGAGAGTCTTTCCCGGCACAGCGAAAAGTTTGCAACTTCCTCTCCAATAGGGAAATGGGGGGCTCTGGGCAGCAGAGAAGTAGCCAGCTTGAATCCTGTTTCTCTCTGCCGCCCGGAGCTGTGCCGGGAAAGACTCTCTTGCTCTCCCAGCAGTAGGAGGACACGAGCCTCTCCACATGTCTTCCAGTACAGCGAAATGTAGCTCGGGTCCCCACCAGGCTGCATTTTGCCCCCGCCTGGATTCACCGCAGATACTGGGCCTTAGCTACTGGGGGTGAGGGTGGCGGGTGGTGGCAGCAAAAGGCAAGTGGGGTGGGGGGGTAAAGGTGACTGGCAGTGGCAGGTAGGTGACTGGGCCCCAGAGCTTGCAGAGCCTCACTCACCCAGGGAGATCAGGCAGGGCCACAGCGGAAGGCATGCAGCAATGGCTGGACTGGCGAGTGGGCAAAAGCAGGATGCAGGCGATGCCACGCATGCACGATAAGGACTGACTGGGAGCGGAGGGGAGGGGTGGGCAGAGAGGGGCGGGGCCAGTCAGTGGAACTAAAGGAAAAATCTTCCAGAAGTTATATCTCCAACCATTTGTAATTAGTGAGAGGTTATGAATTATGGAAAGCTTATAATTGTTCCCATAGAAGTATGATATTTAATTGAAAAGTAATGTTAAAGAAGTTAAGATTTTAATGAATATTAATATTAATGATAGAATTGAATTGGAATGGAATGTGTTGTTTTAATTATATAAATTTATATTTTTTTCTTTTTTTAAGAATACAGTGTGTATTTTAAGAATGTACCAAGCAGAATGCAACTGGAAGTTATGTATTATATTGAATGTTACAACTTTAGGGAAAATATATAAAGGCGTCATACTCCAATCAGTAACTACAGGAGAAATTTTGTTTAATGAGAAAAGATAATAGATAATTGAAACAGGACAGACAAAAAATATAAATACAATGATTTGAATTGAGATGAGATAATTACAAAAAAATTGAGAATATTAAAAGAGGGGAGAAGCCATGCAGAAAATGTAAAATAGTAATAAGATATGGAATAGAATATAAAAATGAGCATGAACCTGAATTTGTGTCTGTACGAAGAATGTAACCCGGGATTACGCTACTTTCAAAAAAGATGTTTTATTTGTATTTTTTTTCTCTTTGTGAAAAGTCAAATAAAATTTACAAAAAAAAAAAAGAACTGACTGGGCACGGAGGGGAGGGCGGGTGGAGAGGGGCGGGGCCAGTTAGTGGTGCGATTTGCTGGTTCTCCGAACTGTGCAGAATCATAACAACCGGCTCTATAGAAGTGGACAGAACCAGTAGAATCCCACCCCTGGTTCCATCTCTCCAGACTTTTCTATTTAATAAAGTCCTTTTTTTTTTTTTTTTTTTGGCAATGTGAGATGCCAAAAGCAAAAGAGAGGAACTAAAGGAAGAATCTTCCAGAAGTTATATCTCCAACCATTTGGAAATAGTGAGAGATTTTGTATTTATTTAAGTGAAGACCAGAGGCTAATATCTAATATCTTGTCTAATATCCATTTTTACCTCCATTTTCCATGGACGGAGAGTCCTAACACATTTGCCAATCCTGTTTTTTTCCTGCTCAGTCCTTTCCTCAATCTGAATGTGTGGAAAGTTGTCATCCTGGATTTGTCAAGAGGGCTCGAGAAGGAGAGCCAGTTTGCTGTTACGACTGTGTTCCTTGTCCGGAGGGGACCTTCTCCATTCAGAAAGGTGGGTGACACCAGAGGAAAATGGGAGGCCTGGTGGAAATGGATCCATCCAGAGCATTGTCATGAAAGTGTGAATTAAAACACACTTTTAAGCTTAATTGGTTTCTGGTTTATTTCCGAAATGCCTCATTTCTTATCTAAACAGAAGAGCAAAAAGACTGTGAAGGAAGGGCTGGATAGAGAGAGGTGGCTGTGGCAGATTGGACAAGCTTTCCTACTGCCAGAGAAAATATTTCTTCTTTTTAGCTTGGTTGTGTCCTTCCTTCCACATTTA
>NW_028263139.1:31837-58314 GCF_049901735.1 Notechis scutatus
AATTTACACTGCAAAAACATATGGACGACACAACTCGACCAGGGCAAAGCAATAGACGCAATCTACATAGACTTCTGTAAAGCCTTTGATTCAGTGGTACACGACAAACTACTCCTAAAAATAAAATCCTATGGTATCTCTGGACAACTGAATAACTGGATAGAAGCATTCCTGTCAAACAGACAACAAATGGTCAAAATCGGGAGCGTCCTATCAAATCCAGTACCTGTCAATAGTGGTGTCCCCCAAGGCAGTGTTCTAGGACCAACTCTCTTCATACTCTACATAAACGACCTCTGTGATCATATTAAGAGCAATTGCGTTCTCTTCGCTGATGATGTAAAGCTGTTCAATACCACAGACAATACTGCTACCCTACAAAAAGATCTTGACTATGTATCTGAATGGTCAAACAAATGGCAACTGCAAATCTCAACAAATAAATGCTCTGTCTTACATATTGGCAAAAAAATCAGAAAATAAAATACAAGCTGAATAGTCAAGATCTTGTTGATGACCCAAGCTCTGTAAAGGACCTTGGAATACTCACCTCTAATGATCTAAGTGCTAGAGCCCACTGCAACTACATAGCCAAAAAGGCATTAAGAGTTGTTAACCTAATCCTACGTAGCTTTTTCTCTGGTAATATCACACTACTAACTAGAGCATACAAAACATTTGCTAGACCAATACTCGAATACAGTTCATCAGTCTGGAACCCTCATTACGTATCTGATATTAGCACAATTGAGAAAGTCCAGAAATATTTCACAAGAAGAGTTCTCCACTCTTCTACTCGTTGTAGAATACCTTATGCCACCAGACTTGAAATTCTAGAACTAGAAAACCTTGAATTACGCCGTCTTCGGTCTGACTTAAGCATGGTATATAAAATCATACATTGCAATGTCCTACCTGTCAATGAATACTTCAGCTTCAACCATAACAACACAAGAGCACACAATAGATACAAACTCAAAGTAAACCGCACCAAACTTGATTGCAGGAAATACGACTTCAGCAATAGAGTGGTCAATGTCTGGAATACTCTACCCGACTCTGTAGTCTCTTCCCCAAACCCCAAAAACTTTAACTTTAGACTGTCTACTATTGACCTCACCCCTTTCCTAAGAGGTCTGTAGGGGGCGTGCATAAGCGCATCAACGTGCCTACCGTCCCTGTCCTATTGTTTCTCTTATTCTTTTATTTTTCTTATATGTACCCATTTCATGTATTCACAACTATGTATACACTTATACTTATTATCTTGTAAACAATTGGCAAATCAAATAAATAAATAAATAAAATAAATATCCTTCTTCATTTATTAATTAGCTAATCCTTCTTGATTCTCTTTCCTTTCTCAATTTATAGGCTAACCATCTGCCTGGTTTGTTTGCATCTTCAAAGTAATTCTGTTTAGCATTTTTAATTTTTTTGTGCTAATTCCTCTTTTTCCATTAGTCCCATTTTATGTTTTGTTATGTCCATTTTAATTTTAATGTCTTTTTTTGCAGAAACTTCTGTAATTCTTTTTCCAATCTCTTATAGTCATCTTTTGAAAGTTTTTTCTTTTTTATATTTCTTTTCCTTGTATAGTCTATTATCAAGCCTCTTGTGTAGGCCTTCATCGTGTCCCAGAGATTCTGTAAAGATGTATCCTCTTTTTTATTTTCTTTAAAAAAGAAAACCAATTCTTTCTCTATTTTCTGTTTAAAGTCTTTTTCCTTTACTATTGTATTATTTAAGGTCCATCTAGATCTCCTCTTTTGTCCTTTCCAAATGACTGTCATTGTGTTGTGATCTGCCCAAGTGCTTGTTTCTATTTCAATTTCTCATATATTAGCAAGTAATTCTGCTGACATCCATATCATATCTATTCTAGACCATGATGCATGTCTGTTTGAATAAAAGGTATATTGCTTATTTTCCACATTTCTCTCTCTCCATGGATCTTTTAAGTTTGCTTCTTCTATCATTTGAAAGAAAGATTTTGGTAGTGTCTTTCTAGTTTTCTTTGTTGATTTCTGCGTTTTATAATCCAATTGATCATTAATTATTCCATTGAAATCTCCCATCATACAAATATTAGCATAGTCCAGTTCAATTATTTTCATATGTAATTTCTTGTAAAATTCTTCTTGATTGTCATTTGGAACATAAATTGTGATTTAAAATGTTTTTACATTATTGTCCATTATTTCCACCATCAAAATCCTTCCATCATATTCTGTATAAATTGGTTCTGTGGGGATTGTATCTCTAATATATAAGACCACACCTCTTTTTTTACATTGTGTCAACGATGTGAATAATTTCCCTACTTTTTTTTGTTTCAATATATAATCATGTTGTTTTTTAATATGTACTTCTTGTTGGCAGATTATATCGAACTTTAATTTCTCTAATTTATGAAATACTTTTCTTCTTTTAGTAGCTAAATTAAGTCCATTTATGTAAATTGTAATAAATTTTCTTTCATCCATATTAGGCTTTGTAAGAGGGTTTTATTGCTCTAGTAGATCTTAGTTCTCATTGCTCTCTGGGTACATCACCTACTGCACCTTCTTTTTCTTTTTCAATTACTGCAGTACACTCCTCTTGAAATTCGATTAGTGAGTCTTCTTTCCTTGTATCTTCCTTCTTTCCTCTAAGATATTCTAAGTAGAATAGCTCAGCTTTTTCGACTGTGTCAATTCTGTGTCTCTGTTCCTGCCAGGTGAACAAGAGACCTTCTGGTATCAACCATCTGTAATTTACTCCTCTTTTAAGTAACTCTTTAGTCAAAAATAAATATTCTCTTCTCATCTCTCTTACTCTTCTTGGTACCTGTTTCAGCACCACAATTTCTTTGTCTTCGTAGTTTAATGTTTTCTCTCTTGCCACATGCAGTATCTGAGTTTTAATAATTTTCTTAGTAAATCTGATGTGAACTTCTCTTGGTAACTTATTTCTCATTGCATATCTTTTATAGACACGGAACACTTCATCCATCCCATCCATCATCATCTCTTTGGTTATCTCTAACACTTCTGCCAATATTTCTGTCATTATTTCAGCAAGGTGTTCACCTTTTTCTTTTTTTACATTTTGAAATCTCAGGTAAAATCCTTATCTATCGATTTTCCATCCTAATGGTCCACTCCTGCCCTTTTCAACTTCATTCAATCGAGTATCAATATCTCCAATTTTCTTATCTCTTTGTATATCTTCTTCTTCAATTTTCTTAAATCTGTCCTCATATTTCATAATCATCGGTTGAATATTCTCTATTTTCTCATCTGTCTTTTCAGTTCTTTGCTCAATATTCTTCGTTCTCTTTTCAATCTTCTGGATTCCTTGCATAATCATCTGCAACATCACTTCCTTCTCTTTCTCCTGTTGTAATATTGTCTGTATTGATCGTTGTCCTCCAGATGGTGAAGAGGAGGCTATTGGTATTGAAGAAGCTGGGGCTGTTGTCTTTCTGCTCATCTTGTAATACTTAGCTATAAGAAGAGAGAGAGAGAAAAAAAGGAAAGAAAAGAGAGCGAAAGCAAGCAGCTGCCACTCCAAAAAATAAAAAAGGAGGAGAAAAATCTTAAGGCACTTGTATCCCTTAATCCAATTGGTTCCAATAATATGCAAAAAGAAAAGGGAGGATGTGGAAAAAAGGATAAAAAGGATTTTAAAAAAAGAGGATAAGGGGAAGGAGGAAAAAAATAAAAAAATGATAGTCTATGTATTTCTCTTAATAAAAAAGAAGCAAAAGAAAAATTATATTCTAGTTCCTGGGTTAAAGGCTAAAATCCAGACATACAAATCCAACCAGAAGGGAAGTAAAATAAAGAAAATAAGAAATAACAAACAATTCTAACAAAAAGTAAAAGACCCTGGAGGTCTTTTGAAGGGTCCTTCAGGGAGTGGCAGGTGGAATGCAGCCTGGAGGGGCTTCCCTTTCCTTCCCTTCCCTTCCGAAGATGCTCCTGCCTGGAAAGCCCTCCCTCCTCCCTGAGCTTGTGGCCTGGCCCTCATTTCTGCCCCACCTCAAGGGGAGACATCTCCTTCAAGGTATTACTGACTTTGCTTCCTTTCTCTAAAGAAATAAATTATTATTATTATTTGTCCTAGTGGAGAAAAAAGTTGGTAAGAAATAAAATATTGTCACCTCATTCCTCTCCCCCCCCAATGTGATGAGCCAGGGTGTGGCACAAAGGCAACATAGTCAGATAATCAATAAGAGTCCCTTTAATGGCGCCAACATTGTCCCCAATGTCCAGGTTACCTTCTGGCTGGAGAAGAACTCTCCCAGGAACAGCCTTTAACTGCAGGGAATCAAGTCCAAAACATAGTCAACAAAAGCTGTAACTTTAAATCCAATCAAGCCAAACTGAGGTAATTAGTTTGGCAGGGCAGGATCAAGAATTCCAAATGTGAAGGAATGGAAAAACTCACATAGCCAGGAGCACAGATAAGCAAAGACAACACAGGATAAAGTCACATTTGCTCCCAGCAGCTGCTGCAGTCAGCATGCATTTCTTTTAAACTCTCTTCCCAGGTGTGGCTAATGAAGGGAATCAGGGCCCTTTCCTCCCCCGTAAGCCACGCAACCCATGTTGCTCTCTTCTCCATTCCTCCCTGTGTGCCCTAAGATGAAGAAGGGGTGGGCCTGGGTCTTCCTTTGAACTTCCTCTCCCTTGTTCTACCTCTTTCCTGCTCTGCCCAGCCGTACTTTGCCCTTCCCCAGCCTCCTCCACAGCCAACGGAGCCACACTCCCACCCCCTGTCAGCTGTTCGTCTTCCTCCTCAGATTCAGACTCTGACAGGGGCGTGACACCCACCCTCTTGGAATTTTTTTAAAATCCAGAAATCATTAGTTCAATCATTTTGTCTTTCAATCAGAAGTCCATCTAAACTTCAGAGCTTCCCTGGTTGTTTCCTGTATTCACTGCATGATATTATTATTATTATTATTATTATTATTATTATTATTATTATTATTATTATTATTATTACAGTATACACAGCAAATGAGATAACCATGCTGGGTTTCATATCACAAATCACTAGTCGAACATTTCCCAAGTGTTTAGGACTGCGTGATGTATCGGAGGATTATGCGAACAGATCCCAGTAAGGTGGCCTTCTGCAGCTGACCTATTATTATTATTATTATTATTATTATTATTATTATTATTATTATTATTCACCTGCTGCAACTTGTTGATGACCATTTTTGGGATTTGTTTACATCTGATGCAGCTGTTGGTTTGGGACGTCCCCCCTCTTTGCTCCCCCATTGGGAGGGGGGTCTTGACTCCCCTCCTCAAAAAAACCAAATGTGCCTCAGAGCCAGATAAGTGTAGAGGAGACCCAGCCTGAGTCCTGGGAGTGGGTTGGCTCTCAGGGAAGGAACCCTGACCCCATTGAGGGTCTCCATCTGCAGGGAGCCCTTTCAGGAGGGCAGGAAACCTGGGCATGAACTAGCCAGGATTGCTTGTTCTTTCATCACCACATCTCAGCCTTGTTTTCTTTCAGCAGTAAAAGTACATTCCCCCCCCCCCAATTAATTTTCAAACTTTTAGCCGAGTTCTTGTTCACAGGCTCATTCCCAGATGTGCAAAGGAGCCGTGGCAGGTGTCCCTCTTCCCCCCTATAATTAAGGGAAAATCTGGGGATTTATTTCTTCCTCCTTCTTGGCTCCCCAGGGAGTTCTCCAGCTGCCACCTTGGAAACCAGGCCAGTGAATGGAAAAATACAAGGAACAATGCAGAATTATGTCCTGTCCTGAGCCAGGAAGCCCTGAATGTAGAGAATTCCTGGCTTGGCCTAAGATTTAGGCCTTGTGTGTCCCTGCATAATTTCAGACTCTGGCCCTCCTGCTCTCATGGCCCCTTTCCCCCTTGAGAGGTTTGTTCCAAAATGTGACAAATCTGTCCTGCTAGATTCATTTCCAGATAGACAATTAGAAAAATCTTTATTTTAATCCATCTCAACTCAGACCACCTCACGTGGACACACCCAAAATCCAAGGCCCCATGGACCCTGTGATCTTCTATGGCAGGGGCCTTCAAACTTGACAGCTTTAAGACTTGTGGACTTCAACCCCCAGAATTCCTCCTTCCAGTCACGTTAGCTCAGGAAATCTAGGAGTTGAAGTCCACAAGTCTTAAACTTGCCAAGTTTGAAGACCCTTGTTCTATGGTCTTAGAAATCCATCCCTGGTTCTAAGGGACATTCCCTTTTTCCCTTCATCAAAGACATTAATTAAAATGTTGGTGAACCTAATGGAGGAGAACAGGGTGGTCAAATTAAATATTTGATGGTCATTTCCAGAGGAGCATCTGAGATGTCTTTGGGGGCATTTTCTCAGCCAGCTTGAAAACCTCTACAAAATGTTGCCCTTCATGCCACACTTGCTAATAAAGATATTAGAATTCCTCCATTAAATGTTCATTACAAAGAGAACATCCTAAAAAAGCAACTTGGTTGGAATATCTAAGGTGACACTTTCTGAGTGGCACTTCCTGAATCCAAGACTGAGCTCTTCCCTCCTTGAATCGCCTGCCATGAGCCCAGTTCTCCAGGGGTCTCCAAGAGGGGGGAAAAGACCAGGCAGGACCTGCAGAGACCTGCAGGCATGGAATGGCCTCCCTGGGAAGGTGGAGGGTTCATCCCACCTGGAGGTTCCTAAAAGGGGGCTGGACAACCACGGGGAGGCCGGCCTTCCCAGCCACACAGCCAGGAAACCACCGAGGAGGCGGCTGGGGAGAAGCCCGGCCAGTTCTGCCTCCCTCTCTGGCTCTGGAGCTCCCCTTCCCCCTGGGCCGCCTGGGTGGGAGCCCTCCTCCTCTCCCAGCCTGCAGGGATCCTCCTCCTCCTGCTCTGGGCGATGGGGCTGCCCTGGGCATCTGGTGCTTCCTGCCCCCCTGCCCCCATCTCCTCCGCTCCCCCTCCTGTCTCAGACCCCCAGTTCTCCCTCCTGGACCGAGGGGTGCATGGGAGTGAAACCCCCCAACGACTGGAGACCTGGGACACAGGGACCCCCAAGGGCACTTCAGAGCCTCGGAGGTGGGGAGGCCAAGGGGCCGCAGAGCCCACTATAAGTGCCACATCCCCACAACCAGAAGACCTGGGGCCTCCAGGTGCCCCCAACCCCTTTTTGGGGGGCCTGGCAAGAAGAGAGGTGGGGCCCAACGCAGGGCAGCCTGGAGAAGCCCTTGAGGCGGCCTCAAAGGCAGCCCTGAGACCTCCAGACAGACAAGGCAGGAAGTCCCTCGCCATGGAGCCCAACACTCATGTTGCTGGGGAGACGGTTGTTAAATGAGTTTTGACCCACTTTATGACATTTCTGGCCCTGTTTGCTAAGCAAATCACTGCAGATGTTAAGTCAGCCAGACGGTTCTTAGGTGCATCCGGCTTCTCCACTGACTTTGCTCGCGAAAAGGGGATCATGTGACACACACCCGGGACACTGTGGCCTTCATACGTGTGAGACAGTTGTTCTAAATGTAAATCCTGGGACCCCAGGGAGGCTGCCAGGGCCACAGTGTGGAAAGGGCCCTAAGTCACTTTTTAGTGCCACTGTGGTGTTGAATGGTCACTAAATGGAACAGCTGAAGGTCGAGGACCCTCTGCCAGGAAAGAGCGAAACCATCACAGGAGGGAGGGAAGAGGAGGATTCCCTGATATGTCCTGGCAGAGCTGCAGGGAAGTTTCTCCCGGCCTCCTCTTCCTCCTCCTCCTCCTTCCACCCGATTCCCCTCCTGCCTCTTTTCCCTCCTCCGTCCATCTTCCTCCTCCGCCTCCCTGGGAAAGAAACGGCCTGGAAGCCCCTTCGGGGTTCTGAGGGAAATGAAGCTGGACATTCAGGGGGGCAGAGCTCCTGGGGTTCAGCCTGACCTCCCTGATTTTGGGGTCTCCTGCCACTCGGAAAGCCATTGCCTGACTTCTGAAAGGGCCAAGAGACTCTCCTCCGGCCTCGGCCCTTCCTTCTGGCCGGGACCAGGAGCTGGTGGGCTTCACACCTGGGGAACAGCAGCCCCACCTGCCAGGTGCAAAGCTGGCACACCAGACTCGGATCCTGGCAAGAGATGCAACCTGGGGACCCTCACCCCATTCACTCCCCCTGCCCTGGGCCCCCATGGGGCAGATCCCCCACCCTGCCCAGCAAGGCCAGAGGGAGCCCCTCCAGGGGGCGCCCCACTTCCCAGAGCAGGAGGAGGAAGAAGCCCTGGCTGCCCCAGGGGAAATTGGCAGCAGGGCCCCAGGCTGACCTCCCCTCCCCCTGGACCCCACCAGCCCCACCTGGCCTGCAGGTGCCCCAGGGCTCACCTGGGAGCTCCACCTGTCCCCCATCTGTGATGTCAGAGCCGCTCTCCCAGCCAATCCCAAGGAAGGCTCCTCCCTCAGAGGTGGGGGCTTTTTGATAGCACCTGAGCTGCCCAGACTAGATGGGAGGGGCTCCCCCCTGCCTCCCTCCCTCCCTGCCCTCACTGGGGAGGGGCAGACCCACTGCAGACCCCCTGGCCCTGCAGGACCCCTGCGTGCCCCCTCCTCACAGCACAGTCCCCTGCCAAACCCTCTCCGAATCCAGCCCTTTGGAGGCTGCTTGACCGGTGAGGAGGAAACCAGGCCCAGAGAGGCCCCTCAGCCTCGGCCAGATGGGTGGGAAGGTGGTCCGGAAGCCCCCAGGGGAGGCCGGCCCAGAGATCTTGGCCAGGCTGCTCAGAAGCCATTGCCATTGCCTCTTTCCCAGGGCTCCGAGAGAGCGGCTGGCCCAGAGCCTCCTAGCTGGCTTGGCTCCCCAGGCAGGACTGGAACACAGCCCCCCCCCCCGGATTGAAGCCCCAGCCACCCAACTGACTCTGGTGGGATCCACATGACCCTCTGAACCCGGTCTCTTCCCCAGTGGCCGCATTCACATTTGCACCTCTGTTGAAAGGCTGTCAAAATGCCTTTCTTCTGAGGATTCGATTTCCCGCTGGGAGAGCTCCGGCGCAAGGATACGGACAACTGCTTGAAAGCCGGATCTTTTTATTTTTCAGGAAGGCGAGAGATAGCAAGAAGTCTGCGTTCCTGGGCTAGCTACCTTCGAATGGTAAGTCCCTGGTTTTTATACCCTTTTCTCCTTTTGTGTGAGTGCTTGTGTTTGTATTTCTTCATGTTTTAAATCCTGTCAGGGGTTGTCTTTCTTCCCGCCAGAGGGTAAACTCCGCGGGGTGCGGAAGGCAAACTTTGCGGGGTGGTTTGATTGTTTTATCGGTTTCGTCCTAATCTTTTTTAGCTTAATGGTTTCTTATATTTGTTTTGTGGCAATCTCCTGTCTGTCTCCTTTGTGATATATTTTGTGCCTTTTGTCTGTTTGTTTTGCTGATTTGGCATGTCTTGTGTTTGTAAGGGTTTTCTTTTCTTTCTTTCCCTACTTTTCTTAATTATTTGGGCTTTTCTCTAAGGGGCTTCTTTAATACCTTTTATTTGATTCCTTTTCCTATGCAAGTTTGTTTTATGGCTGGCCTGATGTTCCCTTTGGGCTTTTCCTGCGTGGGTGACACTACTGTCCTCGTGAAGTTCCCTTTCCACACCTCTTAACCATGGTTTGTTTCCCAAGGTTGAACCATTTGGCCGAGTAGTCAGTGGATGATGGGAACTCGGAAGAAGATGAATTCCTGGAAGAGAAGCTGATCAAGAGGAGATACACAGGCAGGCCTCGACTCCCAACCATTCATTTAGTGACCGATCCAAGTTACAACCGCACTGAGAAATGGAACTTAGGACCATTTTTCACAATTAATGACCTTTGCAGCATCAATGCAGTAATAAATTAGTTTCTATAGTTTCGGTACATACCAGGCCTCAAGGCCTCTAGGCCTCACGTAGGCTGAAAGCGTACCAGGAACAGAGATCATCAATCAACAAACACGTCATCATGGGCGAATAACTGTAATGCAGGCGCTGATTTGTTACCTTGTACCTTTCACACTGACCATGCACTGTAATTGGATGTTACTATGTGTGCACTAATATTCCTTCTCACGTATCACTGTGTGTTTTTTAATAAAAGAGCTTCCCGAACTTGTGATCGGGGCAGCTCATCCAAGATAGAACCTGCGTTGGTGTCTTTCTTGATGCATTCAACCACCCAGTGGGCAGCCTTCCAAATGCGGAGCAAAGCCACATCTGGTGACCCCGACGTGATCCATTAAAAGAAACGGGTGCGTTTATCTTCGACTGCTTATCTCACCCGGCCGGACGAGCCAGTTGCAACTCTGGGACGCCGTTTCGTGTCACGGATCCCTCCCCAGGAATCTTCTGCAAAGAAGACATCCTCCCTTCAGGTGAGTATGGGCGGAAAGTTCTCCAAAAAGCAGATAGCACATTTGCAGGAATTAGGAGAACTAACGAAGAGCTCAATTCGTATTCTTAGGAATCAGGGCAAAAAGCTCCCGGTTCCAACTAAAAAGGACCTTATCACCCTTTTGACTTACATTTACACACAATATCCAGCTTATCCGGAGAAAGGGTCATTGAAAGTCTCCACATGGCAACGTTTGGGTGATTATTTTCATGATAACCCCAGGGCTCTGCCAAAGATTCTGACCACATGGAGAATAGTCCTGGAATGTTTAAAAATCCATGGTTTAGCACTGACCAAAGCCCCCCCAGGTCCTCCTCCCTATACAGCTGAAACCAAAACAAAGGACGCTTTCCCGTTAGAAGCTTCCTCCCCCACAGCTCCTAAACCCATAAATCCTCCTAACTCAAATTCAGCGGAGGATCAAACACCCATGGGAACGATCGTGCAAGCAGGGAGGGCTCTCTTACCCTGGAGGAGCTGTCTCTCTGTGTCCTGTTGAATATATAGGGGATGGAGCCAGAAATATGGTGCCTAGACTTGAACCCTTACCCATGAAATTAATCAGAGATTTAAAACAAGCCGTGGCCATGTACGGCATCCAGGCATCATATGTCAGAGGCTTCATTAACAACATCAGCCTTATGCTGAGTTTGTAGAGGAACTTCAGAAGGCCATTCAGAGGCAAATCTCGAATGAAGAAGCCCGTAAAGAGCTTCTGTTAAAACTGGCTGTTGAAAATGCAAATGAGGATTGCAAGAGGATTCTGCAGCCTCTATCTGCCCGAAGGGGGGCTTCCCTCTTGGACTATATGTTTGAAAGTAAACAAGAAAGCAGCAAGGAAAAAAGAAATGGGAGGGCGACCCTTAGTGGGCTGGCCTTTCCAGAGAACACAGATTGATTTCACCGAAGTACTAACTCCATACGCATATCTGGGCTATAAAATGCTTTCAACTACTGCCTATCCTTCACTTCCCTATTTGTCTCTACCTTCTCAACCCATTCTGGTTCAACTTCAGCAATATCTGGGTACCATAAACTGGGCCCGACCTTTCCTGTCTTTAACCACTGATATTCTTTCTCCATTGTTTGAAGCCCTTACTTGGGGGAAAAAGCCTGCTGACATAATATCCTTGCAGCTACCTCAGCTTCAAGCAATAACTCAAATAGAAGAAAATATCCAAAAGGTATGGGTAGATAGAGCTGCTGCCAATACTCCTCTAGATGTGGTCATTTTAACCACCCCGAGGCTTATGACCGCAGCAGTAACTCAAAAAGACCAAAAACTCCACATCATAGAGTGGATCCATCTTTCCCATACGCCACGATGCTCTATCACTTCCAAATCAGCTCAATTGGCTCAATTGATCATAAAAGGTAGGAGCCATGCAAAATTACTTATGGGAATAGATGTCTTCACACTTTATATCCCTTTTTCACTACAAATATGCGAATCTCTATTCCAAAACTCCCAGGAAATTAAGTTTGCCTTAGCCGACTGGCCTGGACTAGTTTCCTGCCACCACCCGCTGATCCACGTTTTCAAATCATTCGGACTATACCCATTTCTTTCTCCTCTCCCATCAGCAAAGGACCTTTGGTCAACGCCTTGACTATATTTGCTGATGGCAGTAGGGAAAGAGGAGCATGCGCTTGGCAAAGGAATGGGGTGTGGCACACTAAAACCACTCCTGTGCAGACATCACCACAAAGGGCTGAACTTGCTGCAACCATATTAGTCCTCCAGAATTTTAACGAACCCCTCAATTTAATCCTAGACAGCCTATATGTTACTCAAATAGTCTCTACTATTCATGACTCTTACCTCTCTCCCGCTATTGATAAAAACCTTCTCTCTCTTTTTGTTACATTGCAACACCTTATTGCACAGCGTCAGCACCCGCTCTTTGTAGCACACATTCGCAGCCACCAACCCTTCCCAGGAATCCTCCAGGAAGGCAATGATGTGGCTGATCAAGCAGCTGCAGGCATCATGACATCACACACATTGACTCCTTGGGAGAGCCATTCTTATTTCCATCAAAACACCAAAGCTCTCACGAAACATTTCAACCTCACTATGGCCGAAGCTTCAGCCATTAGACAGCAATGCCCCACCTGTAGTCAACAAGCCCATTCCATTCCCTTAGGGGTAAATCCCCGCGGGTTGAAAGCCTGCGAAATATGGCAGATGGACGTTACTCAGTTTCCTCCATTTGCCCCCTGGAAGTATCTGCATGTCACAATTGATACTTATTCAGGGTTCATAATGGCGACCCCGCAAAGAGGAGAAGCCTCCAAACATGTCATCAATCATTGCATTCGCACTTTTGCATCGTTGGGACGCCCAAATGAAATAAAAACAGATAATGGTCCTGCATACACTAGCACAGCTATGTCAGAATTTTGCACTAAGTGGCAAATTACCCACAAATTTGGGATCCCTTATAACAGTCAGGGACAAGCCCTGGTAGAGAGAGCTAACTTAACGCTAAAAACAGTGTTAGAACGACATTTGATCAAAGGGAAAAGAACCCCTAGCCTCCCGGCGATGCAAGACACTCTTAATCTCTGTCTTTATACTCTCAACTTCCTCAATCTCTCAGGCACCCCTGCTATGACGGCAGCGGAGCGACATTTTTCCTCCCCCCCTTCCCCTGATTCTCCCAAACCACAGGTATACTACCGCCAACTGCCAGACCCTACTTGGAAAGGCCCTGCTGGTCTCCTCACCTGGGGTCGTGGCTACGCAGCTATCCAGCTTCCAGATCGTGTCCTGTGGGTTCCTGGACGACACGTCAGACCATACCACCCCAAAGTAGAAAAATCATCACCTGCAGACATATCAACATGATTCGTCTCGTTGCCTTGCCGACCCTCTTCCTCCTTCTTGCTGCACATGCCTCCAAGGTCTCCATTCCATCTCGAGTGACCCTTCACGCCAGGCACCCCCCTCCTGCTGACCTGCACCGCATCTGGGGACATTTCCCCCCCCCATCTCAGATGGTCGACACTCCCTCAGCCATGGCTCCGTATCTCCAGCAATGCTTCTTTCCAGATCAACACCTTTGAACTCCCCCTGCCTTTTCAAAACCACACAAGCAGGCTTCATTCAATTAACTCTCATCTACCATACCCAACAACCGCAGAAGTGCCTTCCTACCGGAAAAACCTGCCAAAAGATGAACTCAAAAACCATTTGCTACGATCCCAAGACGGCTGTTCATCTCAACGTTACCTTATGGGCGGGACTTCCAAGAACCTCTGGCAGATCTGATCCTGAGGGGGAGGGAAAACTTTATTACCTAAACCACACCACCGTGCTCAAGGACGGTACTAACCCAATTGTTTTAACCTTTGATGTTTGTATTGCTTGTTCTAAACCAGGGGGACATTCATGCGGGTCGGTTGACTGGAAAAGAACATACGCTCACAATCATAAATATTTGTGTCCTACACCCATCAACTGGGCCATAGGGAACCCCAATCAATGGGTCCCTTGTGGAGGTTCCATCGAGTGCTCAGGTTGGTCTTGTGTCTGTGTTTATACTGGGGGAGGGTACTTGGGCTGCAATCATTTGTCACATTTCAAACAAATATCAGGGTCTACCACAGACAATAAGGTAGAAATCACCATCTCCAGACAACACCCTGCCTTGGATACTTATGGTATAGGGATTGATGGCACAGGATCGGATCCAAACACTTACATTACCATAAAAACCGAAGTGATATATGAAGGTAAGGAAACATCATTGGGCTGGTCGGTATATAATAATTTAAGGAAATTAGAAAAAGCCCCTGATACCAGTGTAATTGCAAAAAACTTGTTCATGGATATGGCAGAAAAAATTGCAAAACAACTTGCAATAACCAATTGTTTTGTCTGTGGGGGAACCACCACAGGAGAACAATGGCCATGGCAAGCCTTGGAAGCCTCACCATCACTGTTCAACAACATGTCTTCTGTAGGAAACATAACAGCTAGAACAGTTTCCGATCCACTTATCTGGACAATTACCACCAACTTAATTGGTAGAAACTGCTTTTCCCGAAATGGGTCCACTCCAGTAGGACACCTCCTTTGCTTAGGTACATGGGATAACTCCTACCAGACTTGGACAGCACCTGACAATGCTACCACCACACCTGCCAAGTTCAACACCTCCCTCCTCCCCTATCTCAATGACACAACATCTTCCCAAATTTGGACAGCCCCAAATAACATGTATTGGATTTGTGGTAACCCAGCCTATCCGTCCCTTCCTGCAGATTGGCAAGGGTCATGTGCATTGGGGTGGATAAGACCTTCCTTTTTCCTCCTCCCGATCTCCATTAAGCAAGAACTAGGCATCCCTGTGTATGATACATTATCCCGCAGGAAAAGAAACACCGATAATGCCTTTGCAGGCTTCTCCTGTCAATCAGAATATACAGGGGATGCCTGGAGCTCAGAAAGAATCGTCTGCACCTTTGGCATGGCTACTTGGGCCCAAGACGGGTCCTGGGGGTACAGAACCCCCATATATATGATTAATAGAATTATTCGCTTACAAGCTGTTTTAGATTTAGCTGGCCAACGAATAGACAAAGCTCTAAACACTCTAGCAACTGCCACAGACAAATTGCGCACAGCTGTTTACCAAAATCACTTAGCTTTAGATTACAAACTAGCCAAAGAAGGAGGGGTGTGTGGTAGGTTCAATCTTACGAATTGTTGTCTTCAAATTGATAAAGTTGGCAAAGTAGTAGCACAATTAACAACTGAGATGCGACAATTAACCTATAATCCTAATCAAGTATGGCAAGGTATTGATCTTAAAAATATTTTTAGTTCCTGGTTCCCAAAACTACCAGGATTACAAGCTATAGTAGCTCTCATAGGTATGATTGCTTTAGGATGTGTTATTCTTCCATGTGTATTACCAATTTTTATTCGCACTATCTCCAATAGTCTATCCTTGTTAGCTGAAAAGCGCGCCATTGCACAGGTTAATGCCCTCTGGGAAAAGGAACCTCTGTACAAAGTCATACCCTCAGAAGACCCTAATGCGTGCGCTCGCACGAGTTTTTGCATGGGCAGTGACGAAGATCCAGAAGAAATTTCTTTCTATAAAACTAAAACAGAGGAGATGCAGTAATAAATTAGTTTCTATAGTTTTGGTACATACCAGGCGTCAAGGCCTCTAGGCCTCACGTAGGCTGAAAGCATACCAGGAACAGAGATCATCAATCAACAAACACATCATCATGGGCGAATAACTGTAATGCAGGCGCTGATTTGTTACCTTGTACCTTTCACACTGACCATGCACTGTAATTGGATGTTACTATGTGTGCACTAATATTCCTTCTCATGTAACTTAATGATTGGATAGAATTCACTGCTTGTGACGTATCACTGTGTGTTTTTTAATAAAAGAGCTTCCCGAACTTGTGATCGGGGCAGCTCATCCAAGATAGAACCTGCGTTGGTGTCTTTCTTGATGCATTCGACCACCCAGTGGGCAGCCTTCCAAATGCGGAGCAAAGCCGCACATCAAATGCAGGGATCAGAATTCAGGTGCTTGGCCACAGTTTCATGTTTATAATGGCACCAACGTCCCAGGGCCATTGTGATCCCCTTTTACAACCTTCTGACAAGCAAAGTCAACGGGGAAGCCAAATTCACTTAATGACCGGGTTCCTAACTTATCAACTGCAATGATTCATTTAATGACTGTGGCAAGAAAGCCCATCAAATGGGGCAAAACTCACTTGATGGATGTCTCACTTAACAACAGAAATGTTGGGCTCAGTTGTGGTCATAAGTTGAGGACTACCTGTATTGGGGACCCTTTTCTTCTGGCGAGGACCCCGTTCACACAACATGCTTGACCAGGCCGGGGTCCTCGCAGCACCCCTGAGAGAAGCCAGAGGTCCACATGGAGCCTCCTCAAGGCCGGTGAGAAACCCTGGATGACCATAGCCCCCCTCCTCCCTCCTCTGGGGTCTCCCTGGGACAAACCCAGAAGTTGGGGTGGGCTTCCTCCCCTCTGGGCCTCACCCGGCTTCGGTCAGACATGGCTGGGAACCTCCTGGAGGAGAAGAGAGTCTCATTGCACATCAACCTGGCCCTGAAAAGCCACAGCTTGAACCCGGAGCCACCCAGGATCTGGTCTGCAGGCCCTGAGAGCAGAATCTGAGGGAGGTTCAGGGGGAGAACTTCCAAGCGGTGGACCTGGGATACGGGCCTTCCTCTGCTCCTCCCTGCCAGGGTGGGCCTGCCTGTCCCTTCAGTTCCCCCTCCCACTCAGCCCCCCAGTTCCCCTTCTGGGCCAAGAAGTCCATATTAATGTCTCTCCCAGTGAAGAAACATCCTCCCTGAACAACAGATGCCAATAAACCAGGAACAAAGGAGTTCCAACAGCACCTTTTTTGGGATAGAAAGTCCCAGCCCCAGAAATTGGGAAGGTCAGAGGGGTCCCCCCCCAAATAGAAGATCCCCACAACAGAGGAAGAGCCACCAGATCTCCAGAAATCCTGTCGCTATAAATCAGGTTGCACCATCCACCACATTGTGGGCATCACAGATAGATAGATAGATAGATAGATAGATAGATAGATAGATAGATAGATAGATAGATAGATAGATAGATAGATAGATAGATGATAGATAGGTAGGTAGGTAGGTAGGTAGGTAGGTAGGTAGGTAGATAGATAGATAGATAGATAGATAGATAGATAGATAGATAGATAGATAGATAGATAGATAGATAGATAGATAGATAGATAGATAGATATGGATGGGTAGATAGAGATAGTTGATAGATAGAGATGGATAGATAGAGATAGATATGGTTGATTAAATAGATATAGAGATAGATAGATAGATAGATAGATAGATAGATAGATAGATAGATAGATAGATAGATAGATGATAGATGATAGATGATAGATGATAGATGATAGATAGATAGATAGATAGATAGATAGATAGATAGATAGATAGATAGATAGATGATAGATGATAGATAGATAGATGATAGATAGATAGATAGATAGATAGATAGATAGATAGATAGATAGATATGGATGGGTAGATAGAGATAGTTGATAGATAGAGATGGATAGATAGAGATAGATATGGTTGATTAAATAGATATAGAGATATAGAGATAGATAGATAGATAGATAGATAGATAGATAGATAGATAGATAGATGATAGATGATAGATAGATAGATAGATAGATAGATAGATAGATAGATAGATAGATAGACAGACAGACAGACAGATAGGGATGGGTGGGTAGATATAGATAGATGATAGAGATAGATAGATAGAGACAGATCTGGATGGATAAATAGAGATAGAGATAGAGATAGAGATAGAGATAGAGATAGAGATAGATAGATAGATAGATAGATAGATAGATAGATAGATAGATAGATAGATAGATAGATAGATAATAGATAGATGATAGATAGATAGATAGGTAGGTAGGTAGACAGACAGACAGACAGATAGGGATGGGTGGGTAGATATAGATAGATGATATAGATAGATAGAGATGGAGAGAGAGAGAGAGAGAGAGAGAGAGAGATATTTGGATGGATGGGTAGATATAGATAGATAATAGATAGAGATAGATAGAGATAGATATGGATGGATAAATAAATATATAGATGATAGATAGATAGATAGATAGATAGATAGATAGATAGATAGATAGATAGATAGATAGATAGATACCGTGTTTCTCCAACAATAGGGCCTCCACCAATAGGCCCAGCATGATTTCTAGGCATGAGGTGAAATTAAGCCCCACTCCAAAATTTAGGGTTATGCGTTTCCCCGCCATTTCTCACATCGTTCGTTAGAACTACACGAGGTGAAGAGAAATGGGGGGAAGGGCGGTGGTGGGTGGGGAGAAAACTTGCCTTTAGGAGTGCCCTGCAGGTAGCCTAGGCTAGAATACCCTGATCTACCGACAGAACATCAACCGATAGAAGCTCCCCCAAAGGCAGAGTCCCCAGTCGGGATGAGGCGTGGCTGCCCGTGTCCCCTCGCCTTTAGGCAGTGTCTCTCAGGCGATGGAAGCTCCCCAAGGGCAGTCACCGGCCACTTGGATTGGCTGATAAAAGCGGCATCCCGGCGAGGGGAGTGTGCGTGCGCGCTTGCCCCGAGACCGCTTCTACCGGCCAATCGAAGTGGCTGGTGACTGCCCTTGGGGAGCTTCCATTGCCCGAAAGACACTGCCTAATGGCAAGGGGACATGGGCAGCCATGACTCGCCCTGAAGCGGCTGGGGACTCTGCCTTCGGGGAGCTTTGTCAGCCGATAGAAACAGCCTCTTGGAGAGGTACGTGCATATGGGCCCCTCTAGGTGGGGGGAGTCACCCCCCAAAAGACGGATTAGCCATTTATTTGGGGGTCAAAAAAAAAAGGCCTGGCCTTATTTTGTGAGAAACACGGTAGGTAGGTAGGTAGGTAGGTAGGTAGGTAGGTAGATAGATAGAAAGAAAGAAAGAAAGAAAGAAAGAAAGAAAGAAAGAAAGAAAGAAAGAAAGAAAGAAAGAAAGAAGAAAGAAAAAGAAAGAAAGAAAGAAAGAAAGAAAGAAAGAAAGAAAGAAAGAAAGAAAGAAAGAAAGAAAGAAAGAAAGAAAGAAAGAAAGAAAGAGAGAAAGAGAGAAAGAAAGAAAGAAGAAGAAAGGAATGGATAGATAGCACCTGCAGAACTTACAGTCCATTCTTTATTTAAAAAACTAAGAAAAATCAAAATAAAAAGAATCTTGGTGTATTATAGGAACATGGTAAGATAACACAGGAATGACAAGAAAATAAAAATAAAAAATTCCATCCATTCTATAATTTTCTCCCTATTTACCCAATGATCTAGTCCACAAGTTGTCACTTTCCTGCTTCTTAATGAGCTTTAATCTCAAAATTAATATTGCTAGAAAAGATGGGAAATTAAATTTCATTGAAGGTACAAGCAATTTTAAAACCGGCTGCAATTAAGATCAATATATGGGATTATGACATAAAACAGAATTCCAAACAGGGCCTACTCTTAACCTTGGGCAGAGTTCAAGGGTGCCGATTGTCATTAGAAGACAGGCAACACTACAGTTAAATGGCATTAACTTAGAAGCGGCACCAAACTCCATAGCTCTGGGTGACCTTCCCCAGCAATCTCTGGAGACAAGAGGCCATGTTGAAGGACAGCAGAAGTCAATTTCCTGGGTGCTGAATTCTCTTCCCCAGCATCACTTTCTGGACTTGCCCTGACTGGGAGGAAGGACCACAACCACAACAAAACAGTGACCCCAGCGGTATATCTGTAATTTTTACTAACATGGTTTATTCCAGCCTCTCCTCTGCAGATGGAGCCCAGAAAAAGTTCAGGATCCCAAGAGGAGAAGTTGCTTCTCACTGTAATTATGACCATCTGGGCCTTTGAGACCTGTGATGCTATATCTCCAGTTTTAGACTTCGATGTAGACATCAGATTGAAGCCACATGCAAAGGATCTTATATCAGAAAAGCATAAATTCCTTGGGTGAAGCTCTCTGGGACCAAGTTTTGGGACAGGTACAGGCTCTGCTCTTGATTGCACCTTTCTCTCCTTTGCAGATGAAACTGAGTGGTTCTCTGTTTAGATCAGGAAAGCCACTGGCACTTCTCAGAGTCTTTGAATTTTTCCAACTGTTCCTGTTGTTTGTGTTAGAAACAGGAAGTGGATTGATTAATGCCATGAATGATGGACCTCCTGCTTCTGCTTCTGCTGCTGCTGGTGTCCCCATCAGTCTGTGGGAAGCTGAGAAGGAAATGCCCATTGAGTTTGGAGCACCAGGATGGCTACAATCCATGGAGCTTTTACAGGCCTGGGGACCATCTCATTGGTGTGGTCAAATCTGAAATATATGTGTCGCCTATAATGTGGCCTTTCAACAGCCCTCCTATACCTTCTTCTTCGTAAGTCATGCGGGGTGATGGAGTTGCACTCCTCCATGTGCAATTCTAACACTCTCCTTTTCTTCTTATGTCACTTATTTTTTTTTTGGTAAAAGTTTTATTGATTTTAACAACAAACAAAAACACATAAAACATAACATAAGACATAACATAAAAACATCATCATTCTTCATAAATTTGCGGACAGTGTATCGGTTGGTTTACCACTCGTTTTTGTGCATCTATTTCATAGTCATCATAATAATTATATTACATAATAACTCATATTATCAATCAATAATTATATATCCTAATATCATTATTAAACAATCCTTTGACTATAATTTTACTAATTTATGCTTAAACGAGGTAACTATAATTTAATTAATTTATTTTATAACAATTCATAAAATCATACCAAATCTATCTTAATAAAATATTCTAGAAATATTATCAAAACCAAGAAAAAGTGTATATTCGTTATTTCCTAAGTTTCTAAATATTCTATTATTATATTGTATTATCTAACCATTGATAAAAAAGATCCCAAACTTCATCAAATTGTTTATCTTCTTGTTCTCTAATTTCAAATGTCAATCTACTCATTTCAGCACATTCCAATTTTTTCTTAATAATTTATTCCTCTGATGGTATTTTCTCACTCTTCCAGTTTTTAGCAAATACAATCCTAGCCACTGTTAATACATTTACAATCAAATACTTCAAATTTTTATTATATGTATCAGGTAAGATTCCCAATAAAAAAATCTCTGGTTTCAAATCTATATGTTTCTTTGTCATTTTTTCCAACCATATGCGAATTCTAGTCCAATATTTTCTAGCGTCCTCACAAGTCCACCACATATGGTAATATGAGCCAGGTATCTGATGACATTTCCAGCACTTTTCAGATTTATTCTTGAACATTCTTGCTATTCTTGTCGGGGGGAAATGCCACCTGTAAAATATCTTATACAAATTTTCTTTATATGCTGTTGACATTGTCATTTTATAATTTTGAGACCACAATTTTTGCCATTTCTCTAAATCAATCCCATATCCAAAATTCTTCCCCCAAGCAATCATCGTTTCTTTAACTTGTTCTTCCTCTAATTTAATTTCCAGCAAGTAACTATATAATTTTTTGATCACTTTTTCATCAGTACCTGTCAAAATCCTATCTAGGTCAGTCAGTTTATCATAAAATCCCTCTGTTTTAGAATCTTTAAGATACCTTGAGTGTATTTGCGCATATGAAAACCAATTCGTCTTTATACCTTGTTCTTCTAGATTTTGCATCATTTTAAGTTCACCCTTTTCATCCAATATTTCCCCATATCTAACTGTTTGTTCCTTCTTATACGTTATAGGATAAGAAAAAGCTTCAATAGTTGATAACCAAACTGGGATTTTCAAATAACATTGTCTCTTAATTTTCTCCCAGTTCAACCATAAAGACTCCCGTATATAATGCCTTCTAAAATAGCCCTGTGATTTAGTTACCTTATACCACAGAAAAGCATGCCAGCCCAGTAATAAATCATGTCCTTCTAATATCAACAATCTAGTCTTTCTTAATGTTATCCATTCTTTAGCCCACATTAAATTTGCAGCTTGGTAGTACAACTCCCAATTAGGAAGGCCAAATCCTCCTCTAGTTCTAGCATCTTGTAAAAGTTTTAATTTTATTCTCGCTTTCTTACCTTGCCATATATATACTTCAACACAATTTTATTTAATTCTTCAAAATAATCTTTGCCAAGCCTAATTGGTATTGTTTGGAACAAATATAAAATTCTGGGTAAAATATTCATCTTGATTGTTGAAATTCTACCTATCAATGACAGTTGTAGGTTTTCCCATTTCTTCAAACCAGATGCTATCTGCTGTTTAAGTTTAATATAGTTATTCTCTTTCAATGTAGTACATCTTGGCGTCAAATGTATCCCCAAATATTTAACCTTGTTCGTAACTTGAATTTTCAATAGATCTGCCAGTTCTTCTCTTTGTCTTAATAACATGTTCTTTGTCAGAATCTTTGTTTTATCTTTATTTATTTTCAAACCAGCCATCTCACCGTACGTCTCTATCTTTTCCAATAGTTTTAGAGCTGTCTCTAGAGGATCTTCCAAAATAAAAACCAAGTCATTCGCAAAAGCTTGCAATTTAAATTCCTCCTTTTTGACTTTCATTCATTTTATATTTTGATCCTCTCTAATATTTCTATTCAACACTTCCAGAGTCAATACAAATAACAAAGGTGATAATGGACATCCTTGTCTTGTGCCTTTTCTTATATTAATAGAGTCTGTAAATTCTCCTTCTATCATTACTTTTGCCATTTGCTTATAATATGTGGCTTCTATTGCTTGAATAAACTTTCTAGCAAAGCCCATCTGTTCCAGTAATAGTAACATAAATCTCCAGTTCACATTATCAAATGCCTTTTGGGCATCTAGGAATATCAAAGCCATTTGTTTTTCAGGATGCGCCTCATAGTATTCCAAAGTGTCCAAAATTACCCTCATGTTATCTTTAATTTGTCTCTTTGGTCAAAATCCATTCTGATCAGGATGAATAAAACTATTTAAGTATTTTTTAAGCCTTTCTGCCAAAATTGACGCAAAGATTTTATAATCCGCATTCAATAAAGAAATAGGTCTATAGTTCTTAATTTGTAATAGGTCGGCCCTTCTTTTGGAATAAGTGTAATATAAGCTTCTGACCATGTTTTAGGTATTTTCTTATTTAACATAACTTCATTCATGACTTCTAGCAGTGGAATGCTCAATGATTCTTGTAGTGTTTTATAAAATTCTGCCGGAAGCCCATCTGGACCTGGTGCTTTTCCATTATTCTGTCTGTTGAATGCTTCAGTTAATTCCATCATTGTTATAGTACTTTCTAACATTTTTTCAGTCTCTTCGGTATCTTAGGTAGGTTAGCATTTTGTAAATACTGTTTAATTTTTCCTCATCAAGATCCTCCTGTTTATATAATTGTCCATAAAAGTCTCGGATAATTGCCCTTTTCTCCTTATTACCATAGCACATTTGGCCTTGATCATCTATTAACTGTAGTATTTTCCTTGATTCTTTCTCCTTTCTCAGTTTATATGCTAACCATCTACTTGGCCTATTTGCATCTTCAAAATAGTTCTGTTTAGCACTTCTAATTTTTTGTGCCAGTTCTTCTTTCTCTACCTGACCCATTTTATGTTTAGTTATGTCTATTTTAAGTTTAATGTCTTTTTTCTGTGGCATTTTCTGTAATTCTTTTTCCAAGTTTTTGTAGTCATCTTCTAGAGCTTTGATGGTTTGCCTCTTCCTAATGTTCTTTTTCTTTGTATAGTCTATTATTAATCCTCTCGCATATGCCTTCATTGTATCCCAAACATTCTGTATTGAAGTATCTTCTTTTTTATTTTCATTAAAGAAGAAGGCCAATTCTTTTTCCATCCATTGTGTGAAGTCTTTTTCCTTTAAAATAGTATTGTTTAATGTCCATCTCGATCTTCTTTTTTGTCCTTTCCATTTAATTGTCATTGGATTATGGTCTGCCCATGTACTTGTTTCAATATTTATTTCTTGCATATTGGATAATAATTCTGTTGATGTCCAAATCATATCTATTCTGGACCATGATAAATGTCTATTTGAATAAAAAGTATATTGTTGAATTTTAGCATTTCTTTCTCTCCATATATCTTTTAAATTTAATTCATCTGTCATTTTAAAAAAAGATTTAGGGAGAGTCTTCCTATTTTGTCAATGTTGCTTTTGCTGTATAGTCCAGTTTATTGTCTACAATTCCATTGAAATCTCCCATCATAAGTATATTAGCATAGTCCAGTCCAATTATTTTCATATGTAATTTTTTGTAAAATTCTTCTTGTTTATCATTCAGGGCATAAATTGCAATCAGGAGTGTTTTTATATTATTATCAACTATTTCAACCATTAATACTCTTCCGTCTTCATCAGTATAAATCAGTTTTGCTGGAATGGTTTCTTTGATGTACAAGACCACTCCTCTTTTCTTACATTGAGTCAGAGAAGTAAATATTTTCCTAATTTTGGTCGTGCCAGTAATTGTTCGTATTGTTTTTAATGTGTACTTCTTGTAAGCAAGTTATATCAAATTTTAACTTCTCTAATTTGTGAAAAGTTTTTCTTCTTTTGGTAGCTGAATTCAGTCCATTTATATTCATAGAAATCAGTTTTTTTTCCTCCATGGTTATGCTTTATATTTAGGTCTAACAGCTCGTGGATCTTACTTCACGTTGTTCTTTGGTCTCCACTTGTCCACCTATTGCCCCTTCTTCTTTTCCAATTCCTATTTGGTCCTCTTCAAATTCAGTTAAAATGTTCTCATTTTCTATCTCCATTTCTCTCTTCTTTCGAAAAAATTCCTTGTAAAATGTTTCTGCTTTCTCAATTGAATCAATTCTATGTCTCTGTTCTTGCCATGTAAACATTAATCCTTCTGGGATCAGCCATCTGTAGTTCATCTCTCTTTTTCAGTAGCATTTTGGTCAAAAATTGATATTCTCTTCTGATCTCTCTCACTTTTCTAGGTACTTGTTTTAAGACCACAATCTCTTTGTCTTTATATTTCAACACCTTCTCTCTTGCAGCTTGTAATATTTGGGTTTTAATAGATTTTTGGTTAATCTAACATGGACCTCTCTTGGTAATTGGTTCCTCATCGCATATCTTGTGAAACCCGATATATCTCATCTACTCCATCCATCATCTTTTCCTCTGTTATTTCCAAGGCTCCAGCCAAAATTTCAATCATTACTGCAGCCAAGTTTTGTCCTTTTTCTTCCTCAATATTTTGGAATCTAAGATAGAATTCTGATCTGTCCATCTCCCACTTCAACATCCCACTTTTTCTTGTTCAACCGTTGTTAATCTACTATAAATATTTCCAATTGTGTCATCTCTTTGCTTGTCTTTCTCTTCTATTTTTGGATTCTCTCATCATGTTTCACCATTATTTGTTGAACATTTTCAAATTTTTCATCGATCTTCCCAATTCTTTGGTCAATACTCTCCATTCTTTGTTCTTTACGTTCTTGTATTCCTTGCATAACCATCAGTAAATCCACTTGTGCTTTATCTTGCTTTCGCCATTGTTAGAAGTCGTCCTCCAGATGATGGGGAAACAGGAGCAGAAGTTGAGATGCCCGAAGGTAGAATTTTCTTACTCATTTCCGTAGCTCAGAGTCTTCCAGTTCTTTTAATCCAATTAATAAGGTAACCAATTGTAATCCAATTAGGAAAGAGGAAAACACAAAAAAGAAAAGAAAAACAAGCCAGTAAAAAGTAAAAAGCCCAAAGTTAAAAAGAAGAAAATTCTTCAGGTTCTTCAAGACCTTAATCCAGTTGTGAGTGAGCTTCTGGGTTGCAAGGCTTCGGCAGCGGCAGGGATTTGCGATCCAGCGTGATCCCTGCCGAGCTCACTGTTAAGGTTCCCCGATCCGTTTGGATCTGGGATATAGCCTAGCCTGCAGGGGCAGCTGAAGACAGGGGGATCTGGAAAGGGGTAGGGGTGTTGCAGACTCCCCTCCCAGCCAGCAAAACCCCTTTTCCCGAGGCGGAGGAGCGGCGGTCAGCAATGGCCACCATGAAGAAACCTGCAAATGGATAAGATTGTGCAGGAGGAAGAAAATCGGGAAATCGTGAGAGTTGTTTCTGGACCGAGATAAAGTTGTCAAGGGATAAGAAAGTTTCCTGGGGCTTGAAAATTGCTACAGAGAAGTTGATACATTGTTTCCAGAGAGAGTTACAAGCGGCGCACAGAATTCTAAAAGGGAAAGTTTTTTTTCCCTCACTCTCCTTCCTAACGTGACAGCGGATGGAATAACAAGAGAAATCTGAAAATCTAGGTAATTAAATACTGAAGAGATAAGGATTTCTGAATGATTTTTTTTTAAAAAAAAGACTTAAAAATTTTTTTTTTTGCTGTGAGTGGGAAGGAGAGGGAAAAATTGGCTTAGAATTTGAAAATAAGGAGAAGACTGCCTGGATTTTTAAAGAGCTATAAATACTAACAAGGCTTTGAAAGATATATATTAAATGGAACTTTGTGATCAAACTCCAATCCCAGAAAGAGAAAGTGAAGGAGAAAGTGCTTAAAAGAATTAACCTACTTGGATTGCTTGGTGATTTTACCACTTTTGAGAATTATCTCTGATTAAAA
>NW_028263140.1:0-2500 GCF_049901735.1 Notechis scutatus
TTGCTCCTTCTTTCATCACCACATCTCAGCCTTGTTTCCTTTCAGCAAGAAAAGCATATTTGCTTCCCACAGATGAATTTCCAAATCTGGAGCTCTGAAACTTGGAGCCGAGTCCTTCTTCACGGGCTCATTCCCAGCCCTGCAGAGGAGCCTCTTCCCCCTATGATGAAGGGAAAGGCAGGGGATTTATTTCTTCCTCCCTCTTGGCTCCCCAGGGAGTTTTCCAGCTGCCGCCTTGGAAACCAGTCCAGTGAATGGAAAAATACAAGGAATAACGCAGAATTATGTCCTGTCCTGAGCCAGGAAGCCCTGAATATGGAGAATTCCTGGCTTGGCCTAAGATTTAGGCCTTGATTGTCCCTGCATAATTTCAGGCTCTGGCCCTCCTGCTCTCATGGCCGCTTTCCCCCTTGAGAGGTTTCTTTCAAAAGGGGACAGATCAGTCCTGCAAGACTCATTTCAGTCCATTTCCAGGTGGACAATTTCAAATAAATCCTCATTTTAATCCCTTTTGACCCAGGCAGCTTCATGGACGCACCCAAAATCCAAGGCCTGAATGGCCCCTTCGGTCTTCTCTGGTATTAGAAATCCCTCTTAAATTCTAAGATTCCTTCCCTCCCTCCTCTCATCAAAGCCATTGCTTAAAAGTGGGGAGGGATCCAATGTCCAGAGCAGAACAGGGTGGCCAAATTCAGGAGTTGAGGGGGTTGTTTCCAGTGGAGGAAACCTCCTCGGGGCATCTTGTTAGCCAGCTTGATCAGAACCGCTGGTGCCTGTTGCCCTTCATCCCACACTTGCCAATGAAGACGACTGGCATTCCTCCATTAGACCTTTGTCACCTGGAAAGCATCCACCCACCCCAAGAAAGCAACCTGGGGGGAATATCTAAGGTGACACTTTCTGAGTGGCACTTCCTGAATCCAAGACTGAGCTCTTCCCTCCTTGAATCGCCTGCCATGAGCCCAGTTCTCCAGGGGTCTCCAAGAGGGGGGAAAAGACCAGCCAGGACCTGCAGAGACCTGCAGGCATGGAATGGCCTCCTGGGAAGGTGGAGGGTTCATCCCACCTGGAGGTTCCTAAGGAGGGCTGGACAACCATGGGGGGCGGCCTTCCCAGCCACACAGCCAGGAAACCACCCGAGGAGGCGGCTGGGGAGAAGTCCGGCCAGTTCTGCCTCCCTCTCTGGCTCTGGAGCTCCCCTTCCCCCTGGGCCGCCTGGGTGGGAGCCCTCCTCCTCTCCCAGCCTGCAGGGATCCTCCTCCTCCTCCTCCTCCTGCTCTGGGCGATGGGGCTGCCCTGGGTGGCTGGCGCTTCCTGCCCCCTGCCCCCATCTCCTCCGCTCCCCTCCTGTCTCAGACCCCAGTTCTCCCTCCTGGGCCAAGGGGTGCATGGGAGTGAAACCCCCAACGACTGGAGACCTGGGACACAGGGACCCCAAGGGCACCTTCAGAGCCTCGGAGGTGGGGAGGCCGAAGGGGGCCGCAGAGCCTACTATAAGCGCCGCATCCCCACAACCAGAAGACCTGGGGCCTCCAGGTGCCCCCAACCCCTTTCTTGGGGGCCTGGCAAGAAGAGACGTGGGCGCCCAACGCAGGGCAGCCTGGAGAAGCCCTTGAGGCGGCCTCAAAAGGCAGCCCTGAGACCTCCAGAAAGGAAAGACGGACGAGGCAGGGAGTCCTCCACTTACACCGCCATGGAGCCCAACACTCGTGTTGCCCAGGGAGACGTCTGTTAAGTGGGCTTTAACCCACTTTATGACCTTTCTGGCCCTGTTTGCTAAGCAAATAGCTGCAGACGTTAAGTGAGCCAGATGGTTCTTAGGCATATCTGGCTTCTCCACTGACTTTGCTCGCCTGAAGGTCACAAAAGGGGATCACGTGACACCCTCCCAGGACACTGTGGCCTTCATAAGTGTGAGACAGTTGTTTAAATGTAAATCCTGGGACCCCAGGGAGGCTGCCAGGGCCACAAGGGTGGAAAGGGGCCCTAAGTCACTTTTTAGTGCCACTGTGGTGTTGAATGGTCACTAAACAGAACATTGAAGGTCGAGGACCCTCTGCCCAGGAAAGAGCGAAACCATCACAGGAGGAGGGAAGAGGAGGATTCCCTGATAAGTCCTGGCAGAGCTGCAGGGAAGTTTCTCCCGGCCTCCTCTCCTCCTCCTCCTCCTTCCACCCGATTCCCCTCCTGCCTCTTTTCCCTCCATCCGTCCATCTTCCTCCTCCGCCTCCCTGGGAAAGAAACGGCCTTGAAGCCCCTTCAGGGTTCTGAGGAAATGAGCTCAGACACAGGTAGAGATTTGGGGGGCAGAGCTCTGGGGTTCAGTCTGACCTCCCTGATTTTGGGGTCTCCTGCTGCCCAGAAGGCCATTTCCTGACTTCTGAAAGGGCCAAGAGACTCTCCTCCGGCCTCGGCCCTTCCTTCTGGCCGGGACCAGGAGCTGGTGGGCTTCACAACTGGGGAACAGCAGCCCCACCTGCCAGGTGCAAAGCTGGCACAC
>NW_028263140.1:7500-10000 GCF_049901735.1 Notechis scutatus
AAAAATTCCATCCATTCTATAATTTTATTCCTATTTACCTAATGATCTAGTCCACAAGTTGTCACTTTCCTGCTTCTTAATGAGCTTTAATCTCAAAATTAATATTGCTAGAAAAGATGGGAAATGAAATTTCATTTCAGGTACAAGCAATTTTAAAACCGGCTGCAATTAAGATCAATATATGGGATTATGACATAAAACAGAATTCCAAACAGGGTCTCCTCTTAACCTTGGGCAGAGTTCAAGGGTGCCGATTGTCATTAGAAGACAGGCAACACTACAGTTAAATGGCATTAACTTAGAAGTGGCACCAAACTCCATAGCTCTGGGTGACCTTCCCCAGCAATCTCTGGAGACAAGAGGCCATGTTGAAGGACAGCAGAAGTCAATTCCCTGGGTGCTGAATTCTCTTCCCAGCATCACTTTCTGGACTTGCCCTGACTGGGAGGAAGGACCACAACCACAACAAAACAGTGACCCCAGGGGTATATCTGTAATTTTTACTAACATGGTTTATTCCAGCCTCTCCTCTGCAGATGGAGCCCAGAAAAAGTTCAGGATCCCAAGAGGAGAAGTTGCTTCTCACTGTAATTATGACCATCTGGGCCTTTGAGACCTGTGATGCTATATCTCCAGTTTTAGACTTCGATGTAGACATCAGATTGAAGCCACATGAAAAGGATCTTATATCAGAAAAGGATAAATTCCTTGGGTGAAGCTCTCTGGGACCAAGTTTTGGGACAGGTACAGGCTCTGCTCTTGATTGCACCTTTCTCTCCTTTGCAGATGAAACTGAGTGGTTCTCTGTTTAGATCAGGAAAGCCACTGGCACTTCTCAGAGTCTTTGAATTTTTCCAACTGTTCCTGTTGTTTGTGTTAGAAACAGGAAGTGGATTGATTAATGCCATGAATGATGGACCTCCTGCTTCTGCTTCTGCTGCTGCTGGTGTCCCCATCAGTCTGTGGGAAGCTGAGAAGGAAATGCCCATTGAGTTTGGAGCACCAGGATGGGAACAATCCATGGAGCTTTTACAGGCCTGGAGACCATCTCATTGGTGTGGTCACAACTGAAACATATGTGTCGCCTATAATGTGGCCTTTCAACAGCCCTCCTTCCATACCTTCTCCTTCGTAAGTCATGCAGGGTGATGGAGTTGCACTCCCTCCATGTGCAATTCTAACACTCTCCTTCTTTCTTCTTATTTCACTTATTTTTGTACCTCAGGACCTGTCTAATTTCCTGAATGATTTTGATTTCCATGGCTTCCCTTTTTTGCCTTACTTTGTGGAAGAGAGTAAAATCCAAAGATGGAGTTTTTAAAAACCTGAATGAAATCCAGATGATTTTCCTTTCTCAGTTCATTCCTGAGTTCATCACTTGAATAATGACCTTTGTTTAAGTAGTGACTGAAACAATTGTAGTTGCCTCTCTCATTTGCATAATTGATCATTCGATTTGGATCAATGTTGGCCTAAGGCTTAGTAGGTTTGTGAAGGATTATATATTTTAAAAACATTTGTTGTTGCTATTGAATATAATAACATGAATATTGTTTTTCAATAGGAAGAGTTCTGCTCTAACAAATACCCTAAAATCAATTTTTGCTATTCAAATGGTCAGCAAGAATTCCCAGCTCCTGCACAATCTCACACTTGGTTACAACATCCATGACAACTATGGAAGCACTTTCGCACTTCAGATGCCTTGCTGGACATTCTTTCCACTGGAGAATCCAATGTCCCCAACTATGGCTGTGGGAGGAAGGAGAACCTCCTGGCTCTGATTGATGCAGCTGCCAGGGACATCTCCATCCAGATGTCAATGTTTGTAGGCACCTACAAAGTCCCACAGGTTTGTGTGTTTTTCTCTATCTGGTAAGGTGAGTGGGGTGGTGGGGATGAACAACAGATCCAATATCTTCATAGAATTCAAGAGCAGCTTTTCAGAATATTAGGGAACATATCAACGATGTTTTAGTCTATTATGTTCATCTTCAAATTGACCATTAAAGGCCTGAAGAGCCATAAGGTCCCTAGAGGATATTCTACTGAATATTCTACTATTGAAAAACTATCCAGGTTTTGAGGTCCTCCATTAGCATGTTCATTTTCACATATCAATAATATCTGCCTTATCCAATTGGAATCAAGTTGGCAATAGTCCTGTCTATGTATAAAAAATATTCAGACCAAGAAGAGTATCTTTGGGATGGATAAAAGGAGTTCAGCTCCTGCCCTCATAGATAATTGTTAATTTACACAATTTCTGCTTTGTATAAATTCAGGGTATATAATTATTGGGTTAAAATTAAAGTGATGAAACAGACATATAGTCCCAAAACAGACAAAATTTCAATTAAACACTTATTGGATTGTACAACTGTCAATTTCTGTTAGCAGTTGTGCTCTTGTACATCTAGAGAAGAAGCTGAAAAATTGCTTCACAAAGAATTTGGGATATAGAAGCTGAGAAAGAGGTTTTAGTACTCAGAAATAGTAT
>NW_028263140.1:15000-38370 GCF_049901735.1 Notechis scutatus
AAATTTTTGTGAACTTTTTCCCTTCACTTGTAAGATAGTGGTAACACCCATTTTCCTAATGAAGCATGTCTGTAAATTAGACAACTACAGAAGAAAGATTAAATATTGAAAAAGCGTCTGGGATAAGAAACAAAGTTTTCTGCTTTTAAAATTGCTGCATGTTCCCATTCTAGTTCCATCCTTTCCTGGAGAAGAATGAGTTTGTCAATATTTCGGAATTGAATTGTACATGGACCCAAATGGAGAGGTAGCAGCAGATCTGCTCATTTGGGGCTTCTTGGTTCTTCCCAGGGATGATCCCAGGAGAGAGACTGTGGCGTATTTTAAAGACAGAGACTTTATATCAGAAAAATGTTCTTTCACGGCTAAAGTTGCTCAACAAGGTAGGAGAAAGTTTGGTGTCTTCTCTCCATTTTCCAAAGCCTGAGGTCCCATTTCAAGAGGGCTGATGCTATTCCCCAAAGGTGGTTGACCTTCACCGAGAATTGAATCTGGGCAGGAGAAACTGGATTTTTCCCTTAGGCTGCTTGGGAGGCTCATATTGTTCCATTTTGTGGACCACATACAATTAAGGGTCTCCATCAAACGGGTGAGAATCCCACAAGGGCTGGGGAATGTGTCCCTAGTAGCTTCTGGTGGTTTGCTCCTTGTGCCCAGAAGAGCAACGAAGGCGGCAATTCTGCTGACCGGGGCCTGAATCCAGGCTTGGACCGTATCGGATGGGATTGAATCGTGAGTGGACGGAGGTCCTTTTGGCCCCATTGGGGGAAAGAAGCTTCTTCTCGTCCTGCTTGGGGAAAAGTGTCCCCTGAAGGGGCAGCTCCATAATCTGGGAGGCTCTTAAGGAGGCCGGACCTGGCCAGAACTCTCCATGCCTCCCTTTCACCCTCCCTGGGATGGAGCAATGGGCCTTCTGCTCCTAGGAAGCAGCTCCAAGGCTTTCAGTTCACCTGAAATTATCAAGATTGTTCTGATATCACACCTTAAAATTATGGGTGTGAGAAGAGGGGAGAAATGCGTGTTAATGGGGTCATGAGAAGGAACCGGCTGGTTATCACTTAATGCTGAAATCTTTTCTCAGTTCCATCCAGGGGTGGGATTCAAATTTTGTAACAACCGGTTCTGTGGGCGTGGCTTAATTTGTGGGTGTGGCTTGATGGTCACGTGACCAGATGGGCATGGCCAGGTGGCCATGTGACTGGCAAACCAAATACAAGTGGTCCTCGCTTAATGGCCAGTTGCTTAGCAAGTGTTCTAATTTATGACTGATCTCCCCAGAGCTCCTTGACCTGGTTTTGGAGTTTTGACAACCATAAACACAAACACACAAACACACACACGCACACAGCCTTCTGACCCTGCTATTCTTTGATTCTGTAAGGATCTCCTGCTGGAGCAGGGGGTTGGACTAGATGACCTCCGAGATCCCTTGCAGGCCAGCCCTAGATTGCTGTGCTGCTGCAAATAGTCTTCTGAAGCCAGGGTTTGTGTCCTTCCTTCCTCTCCTTTTTTTCTCTCTCTCTCCCTCCCTCCTTCCATGTATTTATCTATCCATCCATATATCTCATTCACTTTTTCTCCTCCCTCCATCTCTTTCTTTCTTTTTCTTTCTTTGTCCCCTCCTTCCATCTCTCCCTTTCTTTGTCTATCCATTTTCCTCCTTTTGCTTCCTTTCTCTTTTATTTCTTTCTTTCTCTTTCCTTTCTTGTCTCTCTCTTCCTCTTCTCTCATTCCCTCTATTTCTCTCTTCCTCTCTTTTCTCTCTTTCCCCTCTCTGTATCTCTCTGTATCTCTCTCTCATTCTGCCTCTTTCCCTGTCTTCCCTCCTCCCCTTTGTGTTGTGTGTGTGTGTGTGTGTGTGTGTGTGTGTGTGTAAAAGAGAGGCATGGATAAGTCTGACCAGGTCTGGTCTCTTTAAGAACCTCCCCAACTATGAACCGGCCCTTTCAGGGGACACTTTTCCCCAAGCAGGACGAAGCTTCTCTCCCAATGGGACCAAAAGGACCTCCACCCAATCATGATTCAAATTCATCTGAATTCAGGCCCTGGTCAACAGAATTCCCTTTTTTTCTTTGCTATTTTGGGCACAAGGAGCAAACAAACCTGAAGCTCTTAGTGACACATTCCCCAGCCCTTGTGGGATTCTCACCAGTTTGAAGGAGATACTAAACCATAGGTGGTTCACAAAATGGAGCAGTGCGAGAAGGTAAGGGTGACGGTGGGGGATAGCGAAGTGGCCGGGTCCCTATCTTCCCCTCTCTCTCCCCCACTCTGTGTGTGTGTGTTGTGTATCTGTGAATGTGTGTGTGTGTGTCTCTCTCGCGCATGGCCAAGCCAGCAAGCTCTCCTTGGCGCTCTTCGCTACTTCTTTCATTTCTTCTTTTTGAATCCAGACTGGCTAAACAACGATTGCCAGACTGAGGTGGAAGCGTCCATTCGGGTGACCCTCCTCCTCCTCCTCTTCCTCCTCCTCTTGCACCCGGCAGCTGTGGATGGATCAGGAGGGTGCAGTTGTGTGGGGAGATGCTCGCTCCTCAAGTGAGCATCCACCCGCCCCGTACTTGGTTTTGCTGTGCTTTGGCATTTGCTTGAGGAGCATCTCCCGTGTGCATGCACCCTCCCAGCCCTGCCACAATGGCCGGTTATGAGAGGAGGAGGAGGAGGAGGAGAAGGGTCGCCCGAAGGGATGCTTCCACCGCGGCCTGGCGATCATTGTTCAGCCAGTCTGCATTCCAAAAAGAAGAAATGAAGGAAGTAGCGAAGAGCGCCAAGGAGAGCTTGCTGGCTTGGCCATGCCACGGCTTTCAGGGGAGACACACACATACAGAGTGGGAGAGAGAATCAGGAAGATAGGGACCCGGCCGCTTCACTATCCCCCGCCGTCACCCTCACCTTCTTAGGCCAGGCGAGGGATGGGCAGGGCCAGCCGCTTCAGCAAGGTGAAGAGGAGGCGACCAAGCACAGGCGAGTAGAAACCTGGGAACGGCGGCTCCTAAAGGGCTTTGAGGTTGGATGACCTGGAGCGGCCGAGATCCGAGTGAGCATTGCACCACAGGTTCACCTGATCGCCCACTTCTTTGGTGTTGGCTTTACGGAGCCAGGCGTGAGGTCTGGGCTGACATGTGACAGCAGTGCCTTTAGCTGTGCTTGCTTGTAAGTGTCCAAATAATCTGGTGAAGACACCGGAGGAGTCACTCAGGTAGACCTCCCCCATTCCCTGAGCTAAGAAGGCAAGGAGCTGCGCCTCGACTCACCCAATTCCTAGGACTACCCCAAATGGTCTCAATTCGGCACGGAGAGGGTAGCTCCCCCTGGCAGTTCCCCTTTCCCTCACTGCTCTGACTTCCTGTGGCTCGCCTCCAGCCTGAACACCAGGTTGGACCACCAGAAGGCCACTTCCCCACTTCTCAACGGCGCTCCTGTGCCGACCACTACAGGACTCTCCATCTCTTTCTCCACATTCTCCCTCAACTTCGAAATGACGACACCTGTTGCCGACATGGGTACGACCGGGCTGCCGGTCACCTTTACCCCCCCACCCCACTTGCCTTTTGCCGCTGCCACCTGGACCCCTAACCCCCAGCAGGTAAGGCCCAGCACCTGCGGTGAATCCCAGCTAAATTTCACTGTACCGGAGGACATGTGGAGAGGCTCATGTTCTCCTGCTGCTGGGAAAGCAAGAGAGTCTTTCCCGGCACAGCGAAAAGTTTGCAACTTCCTCTCCAATAGGGAAATGGGCGCTCTGGGCGGCAGAGAAGCAGCCGCTTGAATCCAGTTTCTCTCTGCTGCCCGGAGCTGTGCCGGAAAGACTCTCTTGCTCTCCCAGCAGTAGGAGACACGAGCCTCTCCACATGTCTTCCAGTACAGCGAAATGTAGCTCGGGTCCCCACCAGTCTGCATCTCGCCCCCCGCCTGGATTCACCACAGATACTGGGCCTTACCTGCTGGGGGTGAGGGCGGCGGGTGGTGGCAGCAAAAGGCAAGTGGGGTGGGGGGGGGTAAAGGTGACCGGCAG
Organism: Notechis scutatus; assembly: GCF_049901735.1. Classification (NCBI taxonomy): domain Eukaryota; kingdom Metazoa; phylum Chordata; class Lepidosauria; order Squamata; family Elapidae; genus Notechis; species Notechis scutatus. The sequence goes on from NW_028263140.1 coordinate 19,016, forward strand.
TGGCAGGTAGGTGACTGGGCCCAAGAGCTTGCAGAGCCTCACTCACCCAGGGAGATCAGGCAGGGCCACAGCGGAAGGCATGCAGCAATGGCTGGACTGGCGAGTGGGCAAAAGCAGGCTGCAGGCGATGCCACGCATGCACGATAAGGACTGACTGGAGCGGAGGGGAGGGCGGGCAGAGAGGGGCGGGGCCAGTCAGTGGTGCAATTTGCCGGTTCTCTGAACTGCGCAGAATCATAACAACCGGTTCTATAGAACTGGACAGAACCAGTAGAATCTCACCCCTGGTTCCATCTCTCCAGACTTTTCTATTTAATAAAGTCCTTTTTTTTTGGCAATGTGAGATGCCAAAAGCAAAAGTGAGGAACTAATGGAAGAATCTTCCAGAAGTTATATCTCCAACCATTTGGAAATAGTGAGAGATTTTGCTTACTTAAGTGAAGACCAGAGGCTAGTAACTTGTCTAATATCCATTTTTACCTCCATTTTCCACATATTTCCTTTGCAATCTTATTTTTTTCTGCTCAGTCCTTTCCTCAATCTGAATGTGTGGAAAGTTGTCATCCTGGATTTGTCAAGAGGGCTCGAGAAGGAGAGCCAGTTTGCTGCTACGACTGTGTTCCTTGTCCGGAGGGGACCTTCTCCACTCAGAAAGGTGGGTGACACCAGAGGAAAGGAAGGCCTGGTGGAACTGGATCCATCGAGAGAATTGTCATGAAAGTGTGAATTAAAAAAACACTTTGAAGCTGAATTGGTTTCTGGTTTATTTCCAAAATGCCCCATTTTTTATCTAAACAGAAGAGCAAAAAGACTGTGAAGGAAGGGCTGGATAGAGAGAAGTGGCTGTGGCAGATTGGGCAGGCTTTAATACTGCCAGAGAAAATATTTCTTCTTTTTAGCTTGGATGTGTCCTTCCTTCCACATTTACTTCTCTAGGAACACCTGAGTTCCTTGAAACACGAGGAATTGTTTTAGGTCCACCTCCTGAAAGGAGGATTGCAATGCAGTCTACATGGGTTCCCTTTGAGGAACACTGAAAAGGTGTTGCTGATGTACGAGATACACAATGTGGTGGCATGGATAGTTATGCCTGTATGTGTCTGCACCCGTATCACCACTGCTCCAATGGCCATTCCAAATTATTTGCAACAGTCACTTGATCTGCCAGCCACCTCTTAGGCAAGTATGACAAGAATTGCCATCTTGCACGTAAGTTTCTCTAGAAAGATTAATTGATTCATTATTTTCCTTTAGTAATGGAGGTTCCTATCAATATTCTGAACATTACAAAGGAAATCTTTCAAGTCCAAAGCTTCCCTCAATTTCATAGCCTATCAAAAATATACTGTAGCTATATTTTTTAAAAAGTGATAAGACTTATTTTTTGTCTCTGGAGATATTAAGAAATCCATCCTGGGAAAATGCTCCTGATAATCACTTGTTCCCAAAGAATGTATAATATATCTTGAAATGCAAAGGACAAAGAAATATGGGGTTGTTGTTTTTTTTCTCAGATACAGAAAAATGCACCAAATGTCCGGATGATAAATACCCAAATAAAGAAAGAGTCCAATGTATCCCCAAAGTTATAACCTTCCTGTCTTATGAAGAACTTCTGGGCATCATCCTGGTTTCTTTTGCCCTATTCTTGTTCCTAACCACAGGCCTTGTTTTAATCGTCTTCATTAAATACCGAGAAACTCCCCTTGTCAAAGCCAACAACCGGGACCTCTCCTACATCCTCCTGGTCTCCCTCCTGCTTTGCTTCTTGTCTCCTTCTCTCTTCATTGGTCAACCAAGGAAAGCCACCTGCCTTCTCCGACAAACGGTTTTCAGCATCATCTTCTCAGTTGCCGTTTCTTCTCTCTTGGCCAAAACCATCATGGTGGTGCTGGCTTTCCTGGCCACAAAACCAGGAAACCGAGCAAAGAGATGGTTGGGGAAGAGCTTGGCCAACTCCATCATCCTGTCTTCTTCTGGTGTCCAAGTTATCATCTGCTCCATCTGGCTGGGAGTTTCTCCCCCCTCCCCTGACTCTGACCTCCTCTCCCAGCCTGGAGAGATCATCCTGCAATGCAACCAAGGGGCCGTTGTCATGTTCTACATCACCCTCAGCTACATGGGCTTCCTGGCTGCCGTCTGCTTCACGGTGGCTTTCCTGGCCAGGAATCTGCCTGGGGCCTTCAACGAAGCCAAGTTGATCACCTTCAGCATGCTGGTCTTCTGCAGTGTCTGGGTGACTTTTGTGCCCACCTACCTGAGCACCAAAGGGAAACACATGGTGGCTGTGCAGGTCTTCTCCATCCTGGCCTCCAGTGCTGGTCTGCTGGTCTGCATCTTCATCCCCAAGTGCTACATTATCCTTCTGAGGCCAGAGCTGAACACAAAGGAGCATCTCACAGCCAGAACAAATGTAAAAACATGAGATATAACATCATTATGATAGTGGAAGAATTGTTCATGTTTCTTTTATTTGATTTCCATTTTGATAGTATGCAGGAGTCAAAGAAAATGATATCTGTATGTTACAAAATGGGGAATTGTTGAACAACTGGAATTCTTGCAGTTCCCTCCCATCTCAATAAATATTGCTAAAGAGACCACTGTAAAATTCATGGGAATTCAGCTGTTCAGCAACAGCTACTGAACATGATACCTTATAAAAAATGATTGACGCACTTGTTCCCACTGACAGCAGCTAAATATATGGGTGGGTGGTGAGAGAATGTGTAGGAAAAGAGGTCAGGAGGAAGCTGTGGGAACCAAACACCAGCCTGGTTGCCTGATCCTCTCCCTAAAAAAGCCAGAATGATGTGAAATGCCATGTTTGACTGGCTCTCAGCTGAGGAGGGAAATCTTCATCCCTCTTATGAGTCTTTCTTGATTTCCTGATAAAACCTCCTTTGCAGAAAGATTTCAGCAGAACAGCTGTCTGGGATTTCAGTTTGGGATTGTTTTTATTTTGGTATGTACTTCACAGCAAAAAAAAAAAGGAAATAAAAAAATGAAGCGTGTAAAGAAATTTCCACTGTATATTTTTTTTTCTTTCATCAACCAGAGAAATAAAATAGCCGTTTTCAGGCTCTTTAATTTTCCACTCTACAATTTGTACCTAAAGCATTTCTCTGCTCCTCCTCTAAGCCTGTCTCGTCTGTGAAGGGCTGGAGAAGATGTCCAGAGAAAGGGGACCTTGGGACTCTTCCCAGGAGGAAGTTGCAGGGATCTTGTCTCAAGGCAGCCGCATCATTGACCAGGTCACAAACCTCCAATGCTGCATAATGTTCATCCAGGTACAAGAAGGGGCTGAATAAGTGGGAGGGACTTTTAGGTTTCTAGGAAGAGGCACCCATGGAAGCTGCTCTGCTCTCCAGCCACAGAGATTGCTGATCAATTGGGAATCAATTTTTATGTCTCATAAAGGCTCCTAACTGTGAATAGGATCCCTTTGCAAATTCCATTTTAAGGAGATAAGAAAAGCTCTGTTGGATCAGAAGAAGGTCAGTCTAAGGTTCACACAAATCCCTCTGGTTCTTGCACAAGCAATAGAAGAAGGCTGAGACTTGTGGCTTTGTGCCACATGGAAGAGGCATTTATCCAGAGGTGGAATTCAGTAGGTTTTGACCAGTTGTGGAGAACTGGTAGTGGAAGTTTTGAGTGGTTCGGAGAAGTGGCAAATACCGCCTCTGACTGGCCTTGCCCCCATCTCTTCTCTGCCTCCCACTGAGTCCCAGCTGATCGGCTGGATTGGTTGTCCTGCACAAGAGAACGGAGCTGGAAAGAAGGTTAGTCGGGAGAGGAAGGAATGGGCTTTTGAAGTAACTTTCCACTGCCACGCCCACAAAGCCCCGCCCACAAAGCCATGCCCACAGAACCAGTAGTAAAAAAAAATGATCCCCACCACAGCGATTATCCCACAATTTCACTTTCCTCCATCACTACCCACAACATTGGACACTCAGCCATCTCACACTCTAGGAATCTCCAATTTTAGTATCTCACATTAATCTGAGAAAATGTTTCCAAATTTCCCATCCCAAATTCAATAAGAGTTAAGGCGGGAGTAGAATTCAAAAGTCTCCTGGTGATCCGCTCAAAGTCCCCCAGGAAGTTTTCCTGCCTGAGGGAGGATTAGAACTCAAAGCCTCCCGAATATTGGCCAATACAACCAACAAGTCCTAAATCAATTATTGTCAGGAAGCTCACTCAAATTGACCGGCAATTCATGCAAAAAATTAGGCTGTGCGTTTCCCAGAAGATGGGTAGGCTCCATAAACAATGCCATTGTTTCATTTGAGGAATGAAGGCGGAGATGGGAGGTTCTGGAAACGCCATTTTACAGGATGCACCTTTTTTAAAAAAAAAAAAAAAACAAGTTTTATTTTCAAGACAAACAATACATAGATACACATATAACAAAACATAAAAGCATAAAAAATCTCTTATCTGAAAGTTGATTAGTCCCGGGTTAAAACTCTTGGTACAGACACAAATTCAAATTCATATTCATTTTACATACCATTTCATATCTTATTAACATTTTTAGTTTTCTATATGTCTTCTCCTCTCCCTTAAATTCTCAATTTTATTTTATTATATTTATCCCTCTCAATTCATATCATAATATTTATTATTCTTTGTCTGTTCTATTCCAGCCAGCCCTTTATTTTCCTTCTTTAAAAAAAAGAAAAAACTTCTCCTGTACACTATATGGAGTATGATGCCTTTATCTCTTTCCCCTACATTTATAATACTTAATATAAAACACGTAACATATATTGGGATTCTGTCTGGTACATTCTAAAATTATACTATATTATCAAAAATAATACAAATCTATTCATTAGTATTAATATTCATTCATATCTTAAACATTTAAATCATTACTTTTCAATTAAATCACATACTTTTATGGGAGCCCTATTTTCCATAGTTATATATTATATCCCTCATCATATATTATAGCTCATTATTTCATTAAAAAGTACCTCCTTCTTCTCCTTCAATTCTCATTTCACAAGAAATTTTGCTAGTATACCATATTCTGATCATTAATATTAACAATCATTTATATCTTAAACATTTTATCCATTTCAATTAAATATCATGCCTTTGTGGGAACACTTATGCTTTTCAAAGATTATTACCCCCCCCCCCCCACATCACAATCTTGAATCATGTTTCTTTACAGTACTCCCTTTTCTTAACCAAAAATTTCACTAATTTATGTTAAATATTTTATCACATTTTAGGTTACATATTGTTTATAATTTTCTATGTTTACTTCTAAATACAAGTATAAAAATGCAGTCTTATGTACCTTTCTAGAATCCCTTTAACCATAAAGCTTATCCATTATCTCTAAAAAAAATTGCTTCTTAACATCTTGCTCCCCACCATTAGAACTTCTCATCCCTTCCTTTCTTTCTTGTTTCTTCTTCTCCTTATCCTCTTTAACCCCTTGTCTCTCCACCTCCCTTTTATTCTGCTTTCCCCCTTTCTGTTGTTTCTTAACATAATGTCCCCTTTTCACCTTATTCTTCTCTTTTTGGGCTATTTTTCCAGATCTTAAAGACCTTTTCCCCCTTTTCTCTTGCTTTTTCTCTTCTCCAGTCAAAATAATTTGTTCATCAAAGATGGCTTCTCCTTCTTCTTTGTCCCCATCATCCTCATTCTGCTTCACATAAGTATAAACCGCCATTTCCAAGTATTGAAAAATAGTGTCAAGACCATCTTCCCCTCCTTGTTTTTCTCTTTCAAATTTTTGATATATAAGTTCCAATTCATCCATAGATGATGCCATTATGTAGAGAAAACGTTTTTCCAAACAACCACCCAGATGATTTAATCAGAAGTAATTTCCAAAGATTCCAAAGTCACCAAACAATCCAAACAGACTATTTCTTTTAGATACCTTCTTCTTCTTCACTTTCTCTTTCTGGGGTTAAAGTAATCACAAATCCTTTTCAAATATATTTTTTGGAAGTTTTTAAACTCTTTGTAATTCTAGGCAATCTTCTCCTTATTTTCAAATTTGAGTGCACCATGGTGGGTCTGTCCCCATTCTTGGGAATGGGACATATTGTGTGGGTGTGTTTGCTGTGTATATTGACAACACGCAAGTTTTAGGGGAACCTTTGAAAGTGAGCTCAGTCTGCTCCTAAACTGTGAGCCCTATCTGACCATCACAACACCCGAAGGGCATCCAGATATACACAAAGCCTTGTTTTTCTATGCTTCAAGCATGGACATCAATCTGATCGTCGGTCCACTCTTATTTTATCTTTTTGGAATGTGCAGTAAGTTGAACACATACTAAATCTCACACATGTTCATTTTGCCATTCTAGGCCCTTTTGCTTTTTTTCTATCAGCTGCCTCTTGTCTTTCCGCCTTATTCCTTGGATGGCTCCAAAGACCACAAAGCTAGAACTTCTTGGAAAAATCCATCACTTGTTTATACCAAGAACAATCCAAGTTCATTTGCTTAATTTTCATGGTCCAACTCTGCCCTTTTCATCCCAGTTTCATGTTGGACAATGCCCATTCAGCAAGGAGATGTAATGGTGTAGCCACTGGATGCAGATGTTTGCTTGTTATGATACAAGAGTGTTGCGTTGGTCTGGCGTGAGTGAGGAAAGAGATGGGATTCCCCTGCTTCCTCCCTAAAATATTTTTAAATAAATACTTTTCTTCCTTATCTGCATGATTGGCCTTCAGGGGACATGATTGTAGATGGCCAGGGAGAAAAAAGGGAAGATTACCAGGTTTATGCAGGAATCCTCAGATGTAGCTTTGCTTTCGCTGTGACCACTTGACTTTAGTGAAAGCATACCTTTTACTAGATGCAACTTGACTGCAAATGGAGATGAGTCTTTCTTTCCTGAAGGTCCAAGCTGGGCCGGGCCTGATAACCACTCACCTGCTTGGCTTCAATGCCTTCTCTTTGGCTGTGGGTAGTTCTCTTCTGGATGTCCATGCATCTGGGAAGGGTGAGGAGATGGCTGCTGCAGCTTTTGAGCAAAGGGCCATAGGGGACAGGAGATATCGCAATAACTCAACTGGGCACAGGAGTTTCTGGACGAAGCCGCTTGCCACTCTTTGCCTCTTCCTTCTTCTTCTGAAAACATTATCAGAAAATTCAAAAGGCCAACAGTAACAATGATTTCGGTCTTATTTACCAGAGCTGGGGAGGAGAGAGATGACTGGAGAATATTGGAGGGCCTTTTCTAGAAGAAAGGATGAAAACAAACAAACAGAAAGAAAAGTGAAAGCTTTCAGGCTTTCTTCCGCCCACCTCTTCATTTGTGGCCCAAAATGTCTTCATCATCAATGTTTGCTAGGCCAGCCCCTTTTGTCACCCCAGGGACCCCCACAGTTGCATTCAGCAGGCAACTTGAAGAAGAAGAGGGTGTAAGTCCATGAAGGGAGATTGGACAACCACTTGTCTGACATGGTATAGGGCAGGGGTGGGATTCAAATGTGGGTGTGGCTGGGTGGGCGTGGCTTCTTCTTTTTTTCAGCACCCCCCTTGTTTTTGGGCCTCCTGGACCTCAGGGATGCCTCCTGGGGGGCATTTTTGCTCCCAGAAGTCTTCCCTGGGGCCCAAGAAGGCACAAAACGGAGCACAGGGAGGGGCGCGCAGCATACATACACATCCCACACCCCCTTTTGCCTCCTGGGCCTCACGGAAACATCCTGGGCAAAGCAGTAAGACAGCGAGGGGGATCCCGGCACAGCTGATCATCGGGAAGGGAAAAAGAACCTGAAAAGATTCCTTCAGGATTTACTGGGTGGGGAAGGACGCAGTCAGTGCGGTCGGGCAGGCGCAATAAGGACTGACTGGGAGAGGAGGGTGGAGAGGGGCGGGGCCAGCCAGGGGCACGATTTGCCGGCTCTCCGAACTGTGCAGAATCATAACAACCAGTTCTATAGAACCAGTCCGAACCAGTAGAATCCCACCTCGGCTATAGGGTCTCCTGCTTGAGCAGGGGGTTGGACTAGAAGACCTCCAAGGCCCCTTCCAGCTCTATCCTGATTGGTTAATAAAGGGCCAAGTCCAGCAAAAGGAGCTGGAGACTCATCGAGAATTCCAATCCCATCAAGGATTGTCCAGAAGACTCCACGGCTTTGATCCCCAACCTGAGCATTGACAGTCTTCCCTCTCCTAAAGATAGGATTTCTCCTCCTCTCTTCTACAACCCAATGCCTGGCTCTTAACACAGCAATGGCAGAGCCAGGAGCAAAAAGGAAAGAAAGAAAGAAAGAAAGAAAGAAAGAAAGAAAGAAAGAAAGAAAGAAAGAAAGAAAGAAAGAAAGAAAGAAAGAAAGAAAGAAAGAAAGAAAGAAAGAAAGAAAGAAAGAAAGAAAGAAAGAAAGAAAGAGCACAGTCCCACCTAAAAGTCTCAACCAGAATTCCTCTCGTTCCTGAGGTTTTCTTTTGCACAAAATGTTCCCTTTCCTTCCTTCTCTTTATTTATATTTGTATCCCTTTCATTCTACCACACACACACACACACACACACACACACACACACACACACACACCTCTGTTCTTACCTTCTGTTCCCGGGCTTGCTTTTTGCTAGTCATCTTGTACAACTTATGTACTTTCTTGGTGTTAAATTCAGTAAACTTGGAGGCAAATACCCATAGAAAGGAGGTGAACAGCTATTGTAATTTTCTCTTTTTAGGAGCTGGGCCAGAAGCCCAGACTTTTCATGCCGGAGGAAAGAGATGCCCCAAAGAAGCAGTGATGGAGAGATGCTTTCTTCTGGGGCCCAAAAGTTCCCTCTTACACAAAAATGTCTTACTTCAAACTTGAGTGATGAAGACTCCCAAGATAAAGTCTGCAGAGTTTGATGCAAGCATGGCATGACCAGTCTGCTACTTTTCTTGACTACTGCAAATGCCGGTATTGTGGTTTTCTAGGGGTTTGGACTAAAATGTGGATTTTGTTTTTAACACTCATATTTAACAACATATTTCCACACAGGGGAATTCAATAATTGGAGACGGCATCTCATTTGAGGCATTGCAGCAGGTATTCAAGGGGAGTTGGACTGTTTGCTTGTGGCTATGTAGAGATTCTAGGCAATTCCTCTTTTAACTCCATCCCCAGGTTCTGCCTCTTCTTCCCCTAGACCTCCAAACTCAAAAAGACTCCTGACTCGCAAATCTGACTGCAACATCTGGACAAGAGGGGGGGGGAGGAAGAGAGGGAGATTGCAGAATTGGTGGGCAGGCAAATCACCATCTCCATTCTTCAAGAACTTCCTGTTCAGGGTGGATTTTCAAACATTCAGCCATGTGGTCTCCTACCTTGAGCAGGCAACTCCGACTTTGCTCCAGCTGCTCTTCCTCTCTAATGGCTTTTTTTTCTGGCTCATCCAGATGCTTGAGGGACTTCTTCACTGGGCTCATCAGGTCTTTGCACTTGGGAGACAGAAAAAGCAAAGCTCCATGTGAGTCGCACATCAGAAGGAAGGCGAGGAAAGGGAGACCCCGATTGAGGCAACCTTTTGAGGCTAGGGGCCCATTTGAATCTGGGGGAGGGGATCTGCTGTGGGCACCCTCTCAAAATGGCAGCCAGAGGAGTCTTCCCCATTCCCAAGACAAGTCACCAGGCTACAGAGAGGACAACATTGGAGTGGGAGGTTCCACTCTTGCAAAGCAGACTCTCTCTTTTCATCCCATTCTCAGAAGATCTACAATTCTCCTGTGTTAGAGGTAAACTGGTTGCGGGAAAAGTCCTTTTCCGTTGAGATGAACCTGCCAGGGACCGTGTTTGGCTTTCCAGCATGTCAGCCACCTTAACTGAGAAGGGGAAGAAAGTGAGAGGGCGAAGGAGCCTGAGGTGTATCCAGAGAAACACCTGGAGCCACACGGTCTCAGGCCCCAGGTGGCTGGGCAAGAACAAGCAAGCGAAAGCGATCCAGAGTTCAGGATGGGATTTAATGCTCGTCTGGGGAGGCCCTAAAATCTTGGAGACGGTGCGAGAGGTTCCCCACCTTTCTTGAGGCGAATTCATTCAGGTGGAGGAAGGGAGCTTTTGTTTCGATCCAGAGGAACCGATCGTTTCATGAAAGAGGCAGTCCTCGACTTACAACCATGAGAAGCTACAGCGGCACTGAACCAAGTGACTTATGACCCTTATGGCCGTTGCAGCATCCTCCTGCCACTAAGAGATGGCAGGGGGGTGTTTGAGGTGCCGGCCCCACAGGCTCACCCCATTGACTGTTGCACTACTCCGAAACCGGCGCCTCGAATATGGCAGCACATTGGGAAATTAGAGCAAAGCCGCCTTCGAGGCACCAGCTCTGGAGTGGTGCAACAGTCAATGGGGTGAGCCTGCAGGGCTGGTACCTTGAACGCCCCCCTGCTGCCTCTTAGTGCCCCTCTGACGGCCCCCTTGGGGATGCTAAGAGGTGGCAGGGGGCATTCGAGGCACCGGCACCACAGGCTCACCCCATTGGGAAGAGAGTTTAAAAGAGATGCAAGCTGAGTGCGGTGTCTGCTGGGAGCAAATGTGAGTTTACCTTGTGTTGACTTTGCTTATCTGTGTTCCTGGCATCTTCCCAACCGTGTTGAGTTATTGCCATGCCTTCAAGTCTGGAATTCCTTCTCCTGCCCTGCCGAACTAATGACCTCCTCTTGCCTTGATTGGACTTCTAGTTACAGTGTTTGTTGACCACGTTTTGGTCTTGATTCTCTGCAGCCCAAGGCTGTTCCTGGGAGAGTTTTCCTCCAGCCCAGAAGGTAACCACGACATTGGGGGCAAAGTTGGAGCTAATAAAGGGACTCCTACTGATTATCTGACTGGGTTGCCTTTGGGTCATCACAGTTAAAAGGTGCAGGTGTGAATGCAGCCACTGGGGAAGAGACCGGGTTCAGTGGGTCGTGTGGATCTCACAAGAGTCAGTCAGGTGGGGTGGTAGTTCAATCCCAGGGGGCCCTGAGTTCCAGTCCTGCCTGGGGTGCCAAGCCAGCTAGGAGGCTCTGGACCAGCCGCTCTCTGGAGCCCTGGGAAAGAGGCAATGGCAACCGCTTCTGAGCAGCTTCCCCTGGGGGCTTCCGGGCAACCTTCCCGCCCAGCTGGGCGAGGCCGAGGGGCCTCTCTGGGCCTGGCTTCTTCCTCGCTGGTCAAGCGGCCTCCAACGGGCTGGATTCGGAGAGGGTTTGGCAGGGGGCTGTGCTGTGAGGAGGGGCACACAGGGGTCCTGCAGTGCCAGGGGGTCTGCAGGGGGTCCGCCCCCTCCCTAGTGAGGGCAGGGAGGGAGGGGGCCTGGGGGAGAGGTTGTTTCACTTCTGATGGCCATAAGAAACCAGGGTTCCTGCATTCTGCAAGCTAGCCAATGACTGAGGGTCTCTTCAGGGGTCTTTGTTCTTCCCCAAAATGGAGGCAGGACGTGGAGAGGGGCTGGTCTGCATCCGAGTTTTTCAAACTTGAGGAGGAATGGACTTCAACCCCAGAGTTCCCCTCCCAACAGTGCATGGACTTCCTCATGCTGGGCAGGGAATTCTGGGAATTAAAGTCCCTTCATCTTCAACTTCCAACTTTGGAAAATGCTGGTCTCCCTTCTTCCCTTTTGTGAGGGGTTAAAGCCCTGCACCAAGACTTGGCTAACTCACAGGTTGCTCAATCTATTTTCTTTTTTTCTCGGTCTCTCCCTCCCTCCCTCTCCCACTCTCCCTTCCCGGCAACCCCGGATCCCCCTTGGAAGATGGGGAGGAAGAGCGCCCCCTGTGGGAAGGGTGAGGCAGCACTCCAGCGGGACTCCAGTAGGGGGCGGCAGAGGCCTCGGAGCTGGTGGACTTCTGGCACCATCAGGCAACGCGAAGGGAAAGGCGGGGTTTGGAGAAGGCGGGACAGGGGGGCTCCAGGTGCGCTGCCATCTGAGCCGTTGAAGAGAACAGCGCCCCTTTGGCCCACTCCCTCCGGCAGCTACTCTTCGGCCTTTCAGCGGCGCATTGTCCCCCCAGCCCGGTGCTGTCACATTCCCCCTCGTTCCTGCCCTTTCTTCAAGGCCCCCTGCTCTCCCACTCTCCTTCATTCCCCGCCACACGGCCCCCCCTGCCCAGACCCCTCCCCCAAACGCTCTGCCCCTCGCCCCCTTCCCGCCCTCCCAGACAGACAACCCGCCTCTCCCCGCTCTCCTTGCCCACCCCGCTTCCTTGGCCCGGACCAGCCACCCCCCCTCCAGGGACCCCAAAATCCTCGCCCCCTCCCCCTCCAAGACCCCTCCCCACTCCTCTATGAGGGGAGCCGGAGCTCTCAGCCCCTCCTCCCCGCGCTCTTTCTCAGCTCCTGTCTGGGTCAAAGGCGCCTTTTCTTTTGAGCGTCTCATCCAATCACAGCGCTCCTTGTTCCTTTGGGTCTGTGGTAGAATGAGGAGAACAACGGTTCTAATTATGGCGCCCGATCTTAGTCTCTTCCAAGGAGGCTCCGTTGTACCATGAGGAGAATAATGGTCATAATCGGGGCGTAAAATATGATGGATATTTTTTAAAAAGACCCGACACAGACAGTGCACTGTCGCTGCAGAAATGGAACCTGATGTACGATACAGGAATAAAATAATTTTTGAAATCCATGCAAGTCAATAGCCTCCAGCATGTCTTATAATGGATTCCATAGTAAATGTTTTGCTGTGTGGAAAAAGCACAAAAAGCCGCAAACACAATTCCCTAAATAATAGGGGGAGGGGCGGGGGGGCTGCTGAATCCCGGGGGAGCCTCTTCCTCAGCGGCGGAGCTGCTCTGGAAAAGGGGCACCAGGCGATCTCCCCGGATGGTGGTTCTGGAGGCAGCCCCCCCTCTGGCTCGGTGGGGTGGGCAGGGAGTGACCCTCGGAGAGGAGGCAGGGGGCTCCTGCAGGTATCTCGGCCCCGTCCTGTCCCCAGCCTTCCGAGCGGTGGGCAGCGGCTTCTGGGCCCTGGGGGATCGTCTGGATGGCCTTGCAGGCCTGGGCACGGAGGCCTTGTGGGATGGGGGAGGGGTTAGGGGTCCGCCTGTCGCTCAGGCTAGGCGGTTTCGGGCTGACCCGGGTGACTGGAGCCCGCGGAGGTCGGACGGGGAGGCATCCACCCCCCCCCCCCAGCCCCCCTCCCCATTCTTTTGGAAAGAAATCTCTTTTTCCTCCTTTCATTCGGAGCCTCTGATTTCCTGGCTTCCCTCAAAATGGGGGCTCTGCTTGAGTTTTGCGTCTCCCTGATTTTGCCTTTGATATTTGTCTCTCTTGTCTTCTTTCAGGTTATCGGGGTCTTTTTGCAACCATGGGGGTTCCTTCTGGGATCCTCCTTCCCTTCCCTTCTTTCCCTATTCTTTTTCCTTTCCTTCCCTTCCCTTCCCTTCTTTCCCTTTCCTTTCCTTTCCTTTCCTTCCCTTCCCTTCTTTTCCTATTCTTTTTCCTATTCTTTTTCCTATTCTTTTTCCTATTCCTTTTCCTCCTCCCTTCCTCACCTATTGACTTCAGTTCCTTCCCATCTTCCTCTTCTGCTTCTTCCTTTTCTTTTCCTCCTCCTATTTTTTCCTTTCCTTCCCTTCGCTTTTCTTATTCTTTTCCTCCCTTAATCTATTGACTTCACTTCCTTCCCATCTTCCTCTTCTGCTTCTTTCTTTTCCTTTCCTCCTCCTATTTATTTCCTTTCTTTTCGTTCTTTTCCTTCCCTTCCCTATCCTTCCCTTTCCTTTTCCTATTTGTTTTCCTTTCCTTTTCCTATTCCTTTCTGTTATGAACTAAACATAAACGTATTTTAATAAAGTTTAACAACCTTGATAGAAAAGCAGGCTCGTAATCCTGCACTTTTGATTGGTCCGTGGATAGCGAGCTGGGATTGGTCCTTACGGAGCAACCTGATTGGCTATTAGCGGAACGCCTCTCATTGGGTACAATTTAAACATTTCAACGTAAGTCATTGGTTAATGGGACAGCAGCCAGCCCTATAAAAGAGCTGTTGCTGCCCAGGGTTTTTGCTCTGTTTCTGATCGTTAATAAAGAGTTGAAGTTCACTGTTCACAGCCTCATCTCCGTTCCTTGCGCCCATGCCCAGAACTTAACACTGGCGACGAGGATGGGATGTGGAGACATCAGAGCTGACTGAACACTACAGAGCAACGAACAGAGCACGTGGCTGAAGAAGCACCTACAACGGCAAGATGTCCAGCGGTGCCATACCACCCGCTCCATTTGACCCAGCTAACGAAGACTGGGACTCATATATGGATCGGTTCCAGATGTTTCTGGAGACCAACAACTTAAAGGACGCTACAACTGGCAAGAAGCGAGCAGTATTTCTAACCCATTGTGGGCCTGCCGTTTTTAAGATGGCGAAAGCACTTGCCAAACCGGCTGAGGTGAAGTCAATGGATTGGGACACCCTCGCGCCCATCCTACGAGCCCACTATGCACCCGCCGTGCCAACACTGGTTCGAAGACACGAGTTTTACCAGAGGGACCAACGGAAAGGTGAGAGCGTTGCAGATTTCATCGCTGACCTCCGGAACCTGGGTGGCCTCTGTGCGTTTTCCAACCTCGAGGAAGCCTTGCGAGACCGCATAGTTCTGGGATTAGATGACGACACGGGGCAGAGCAAGATCATGGCAAAGGGGGACATCGATCTTGCCAATGCCATCACAGACGCTACTGCAGCAGAAGCAACCAGGAAGTCAGCCGCTCGAATGCGCTGCATCAACGCACCGCTCCGTAAACTCGCGAATGATACCTCGCCTCGTCCAGAGAGGCACTCAATGACGGCACACCATGAGGACCTCGAATCCCCATCAGATAGTGAAGAGGAAGAGGTCAACCGGCTCCGATCCGAACGCGACCAACGAGAACAATGAACCCAAAGATTCCTGCGTCAATGCGCTGGTTGTGGGGCAAACCACCCGCGATCAGATTGCAAATTCCTCGATGCGCTCTGCCGTTCCTGTGGAAAGAGAGGCCACATCGCAAAAGTCTGTAGAAGCAAGAGAGGACCCAGTCCAATCCAGAGGGAGAATAACTACCGCCAGACCACAGGAAACCTTCCTGTGAGTCGGGATCGCCTGAACCACCAATGGAACAACCACTCCTACAGAAATAAAGCACCTGCCACTTCAACGAGATGAGAAGAGGCACACCAAACCATTACCATCGGCCACGCTTCATCCTTAGATGCAAGAAAGATCCGAGTAAGGGTCGCCATCGAGAACCAACCTTGCGTGATGGAAGTCAACTCAGGGTCGTCTCTCTCGATGGTTTCCTGGAAGACCCTCAAACAGCTAATCCCTTCCATCCGTCGTCAGGATCTCAGCCCCC
The DNA here is from genome assembly GCF_049901735.1 of Notechis scutatus. Taxonomy (NCBI): domain Eukaryota; kingdom Metazoa; phylum Chordata; class Lepidosauria; order Squamata; family Elapidae; genus Notechis; species Notechis scutatus. Next base: position 34,313 of record NW_028263140.1, read on the forward strand.
AAAGAATCATACTGAAAGATTACCAGGGCAACAGAATTCCAGTCATCGGCTGCAGCCAAGTCCAAGTCTCCTTCAAACATCGTACCGCATCACTACCGCTGACCGTCGTCGATCGTGACCGGCCTAGTTTGTTAGGCCTACAATGGTTCGCTCCGCTCGGGATCGAGGTAGCCGGCGTTCACCGAGCTGAGAGCGACAACTGGGAGGAGTCTCTCGTCCAAGAATTCCAGGACGTTTTTTCAGAAGAGCTAGGCAAGTACAAGGGGACCCCAATATCGTTTAGCCTTAATCCAGAAATAGCTCCCATCCGCCTTAAGCCTCGTCGGGTGCCGTTTGCACTCAAACCAAAGATCGATGAGCAGCTCGATAAATTAATAGCCCAGGGTGTTTTAGAACCAAGCGACCACGCCCGTTGGGAAACCCCAATAGTAACACCCATCAAACCGGATGGGTCATTAAGAATTTGTGGGGATTATCGGGCCACCCTGAACCATGCACTTCAACAGAGTGCTTACCCGGTGCCGGTGGTTCAACATCTTCTCCACTCCCTGGGTGGCGGGAAAATATTCGCAAAATTGGATTTAGCGCAGGCATACCAACAGTTACCCGTAGATGCGGAAACTGCGGAAGCACAAACTATTGTTATGCACAGAGGCGCCTTTAAGTGCAATAGACTCCAATTCGGAGTGAGTGTAGCCCCGGGAATTTTTCACAGCCTAATGGAGAGACTTTTACAAGGCATAAAAGGAGTCGTGCCATATTTTGATGATGTGTTAATTGCCGCCCCGAATAGAGAAGTTTTAGAAAGGCGTCTCAGAATGGTTCTCCAAAAATTCAAAGACGCCGGCCTCAAGGTTAAAAAAAATAAATGTCAACTGTGTACTGAGAGGGTGGAGTTCCTTGGATACCTTCTTGATAGTCAAGGAATCCATCCCTCTGATAACAAGCTAAAAGCAATAAAAAACGCCCCAACACCTAAGAATAGAACAGACCTCCAAGCCTTCCTGGGGCTCATTAACTTTTACAACATCTTTTTTGCCCCAGAAGGCGACCGTAGCTGAGCCCCTACACAGACTTCTCGACAAAGGAGCAACCTGGGTCTGGGGACATCGAGAGGAACGTGCTTTCCAACAAGTGAAAGACTTACTAACTTCCGACGCTGTATTAATGTAGTATAATGAGACTTTACCTTTGACTATTACATGTGACGCTTCACCGTTTGGAGTAGGAGCAGTTTTAAGTCATGTATTACCAAACGGAAATGAAGCACCTATTGCGTTTTTCTCACGTACATTATCAAGGGCCAAAAGGAACTATAGCCAACTCGATAAGGAGGCTCTTGCTGTTGTATCATCTGTAAAGCGTTTTCATGAATACGTGTATGGACGACCATTTACTATAATTACGGACCACAAACCATTGCTTGGTATTATAGCGGGAGACAAACCGACCCCCTATATATTATCACCAAGAATGACTCGCTGGTCAGAGTTCCTAGCTGCCTACAATTATTTACTGCAACATCGCCCGGGGAAAGCCATTCCCCACGCTGACGCTTTAAGCCGTTCCCCACTTCCGGAAGCTGTCGACGACCCAGCTCCAACCCTCACGACACTCCAAATTGAAACGCTGCACTCGCCGCCACTCACGGCAAGAGACATCACCATCGAGACTAAGCGGGATCCTGTCTTAGCACGAGTTCTCAGCTGGGTCGAACGAGGATGGCCACTGACCAACTCCACGACAACTTCGTGCTGCCTCAAAAACCGGCAAACAGAACTTTTCTCCCAGAAGGGCTGCATTCTCTGGGGAGATAGAGTCGTCGTCCCAGAGAGGCTACAACAAACAGTTTTAAAAGTACTGCATGACGGACATCCGGGCATCGTGCATATGAAAGCTCTCGCACGGAGCTACGCGTGGTGGCCGGGCATCGACAAACAAATCAAAGCCTGGGTAACCACGTGCTGGAAGTGCCAAGACGTCAGCAACGCCCCACCTAAAGCGACGCCAACCAAGTGGGAAACCCCTCGGGGTCCGTGGTCCCGCATCCACATTGATTTTGCGGGACCCACCAAAGGACACAGTTTTCTACTAACAGTAGATGCCTATTCCAACTGGCTAGAAATACATACAATGAAGACAACAACAACTGAGTCAGTCATTAACAAACTGAGCAAATTGTTCGCAATGCATGGACTACCAGACGTTTTAGTTTCTGATAACGGGCCCCAGTTTACTGCTCTGCTTTTTGAACAGTACCTAGCAGACTGGGGCATCCGCCATGCGCTAACCTCGCCGGCCCACCCTGTGGCCAACGGAAGGGCGGAGCGAATGGTACAATTCATCAAAAAACACTACAAAAAATGGATTCTGGAGACATCGACGACAAGCTGAACCGGATCCTGCTTCTTCAACACATCACCCCACACAGCGTCACGAATAAAACGCCTGCCGAACTGTTAATGGGACGAAAACTTCGCTCCCACCTTGACCGTCTATATCCTTCTTATTCACCAGAAAAACCCTTCGGGTCTAGCGGGAAGTGCAGCGAATTCAAGGTAGGTGACTTGGTGTTTGCTAAAATTTTCTCCGGCGACCCATTGTGGGTCCCTGCAACCATTACCCAACCCACCGGCCCCAGATCCTACCGCCTACAGACTAATGACGGGAGAACTTGGAAACGTCATATAGATCAGCTTCGCTCCAGATTGCCACCCATTTCCCGCGACTCCCCTTATTCACAAACTGAGGGGGGAGGGGATATTGAGGGGCCCAAAAACGGAATAGATAATGATGTAATCAGGGAAACCCAGCATCCAACCCCACGTAGCGCGCCAACTGAAGAAGAATCAGGGAGCGGGGTAGCTTCGCCGCGGGGAAATACCACAAGGGAAGCAAGCCCACGGAACCTGGAAGTAACTCTTGGGGACTGGGATAACAACAATGGCAGCCACGCCGAGTCCCCCCGTACCAAAACAGAACCAACCGTACCAGAAAGACTTGAAAGCGTTCCACCGGAATCAGACTGCAGACAGAAACCGGTGGAACAGCGAAAATCAAACAGGCAGGTGAAACGACCTGCATATCTACACGACTATATCACCACATCCTTCAAACGGAACCTAGGGGGGAGGGGTGTTATGAACTAACATAAACGTATTTAATAAAGTTTAACAACCTTAATTGAAAAGCAGGCTCGTAATCCTGCACTTTTGATTGGTCCGTGAATAGCAAGCTGGGATTGGTCCTTACAGAGCAATCTGATTGGCTATTAGCGGAACGTCTCTCATTGGGCACAATTTAAACATTTTAACGTAAGGCATTGGTTAATGGGACAGCAGCCAGCCCTATAAAAGAGCTGCTGCTGCCCAGGGTTTTGCTCTGTTCCTGATCGTTAATAAAGAGTTGAAGTTCACTGTTCACAGCCTCGTCTCCGTTCCTTGCGCCCATGCTCAGAACTTAACACTAGTGATGAACACAGAGTTTGTTTTCAGCCCTATCTTTGGATTTGAGTCTATTCCACAAAATATAAAAAAGAGTCAAGTCATGGAAATCAAAATCTTTCAGGAAATTAGATAAATCCTGAAAAATAGAAGTAAGTGAAAAAAGAAGAAAAGGAGGAGAGTGTTAGAATAGAAGGAATGCAACTCCATCACTTACAAATGAGACTGACTAGAAGAAGCACTGTTGGTCGTAGTGATGATCATAGCAATGAGATGGTCTCCTGGTCTGTAAAAGCTCCATGGTTGTTTTCCATCCTGGCACTCCAGACTCAGCGGGCACTTCATTCTAAGCTTCCCAGAGACTGGCTGGGGCACCAGCAGCACCAGAAGCAGAAGCAGGAGGTCCATAATTCTTGGGGTGAATCAATCCCCTTCCCAAGTCTTAACAAAAAGAAGTTGAATGAGAAGTATTCAAAGCACTCTCACACAATGGAAATGTTAGTGGCTTTCCTGATTCAGTAAGAGACACCCCAAGCTTCACCTGGAAAAGAAAAGTACATTCAAGAGCACAGCTCCTGCCTGTCTGAAAACTTGTGCCACACAGAATGTGAGCTA
>NW_028263140.1:38470-54377 GCF_049901735.1 Notechis scutatus
CACTGCAAAAACATATGGGCGACACAACTTCCCATCAGGGGCAAAGCAAATAGATGCAATCTACGCAGACTTCTGTAAAACCTTTGAATTCAGTGGTACCCGACACACTACTCCCTAAAATAAAAATCCTATGGTATCTCTGGACAACTGAATAACTGGATAGAAACATTCACCATCAGAGCAGACAACAAATGGTCAAAATCGGGGAGGCGTCCTATCAAGTCAAGTACCTGCTCAATAGTGGTGTCCCCCAGGGCAGTGTTCTAGGACCAACTCTTTCATACTCTACATAAACGACCTCTGTGATCATATTAAGAGTAATTTAGTTCCTCTTAAGCTGATGATGTCAAAACTGTTCAATACCACAGACAATACTGCTACCTACAAAAGATCTTGACTGTGTATCAGAATGGTCAAACCGTGGCAACTTCAAATCTCAACAAAATAAATGCTCTGTCTTACATATATTGGCAAAAAAAAATCAAATAAAATACAAGCTGAATAGTCAAGATCTTGTTGATGTTAAGCTCCGCAAGGACCTTCGGAATACTCACCTCTAATGATCTAAGTGCTAGGAGCCCACTGCAACTACATAGCCAAAAAGGCATTAAGGTTGTTAACCTAATCCTCCGTAGATTTTTCTCTGGTAATATCACACTACCTTGAGCATACAAAACATTTGCTAGACCAATACTCGGAATACAGTTCATCAGTCTGGAACCCTCATTACATTATCCGATATTAGCTGCAATTGAAAAGTCCAGGAAATATTTCTGAGAAGAGTTTCTCACTCTTCTACTCGTTGTAGAATACCTTGTGCCAAAAGACTTGAGGTTAAAACTAGAAAGGCGAATTACTGTAGTCTTCAGTCTGACTTAAGCATGGTATATAAAATCGCCATTTACGATGTCCCCCCTTTCAGGAGGGCAGAAACCTGGGCATGAACTAGCCAGGATTGCTTGTTCTTTCATCACCACATCTCAGCCTTGTTTTCTTTCAGCAAGAAAAGTACATTCCACCCCCCAATTAATTTTCAAACTTTTAGCCGAGTTCTTGTTTACAGGCTCATTCCCAGATGTGCAAAGGAGCCGTGGCAGGTGTCCCTCTTCCCCCCTATAATTAAGGGAAAAGCTGGGGATTTATTTCTTCCTCCCTCTTGGCTCCCCAGGGAGTTTTCCAGCTGCCACCTTGGAAACCAGTCCAGTGAATGGAAAAATACAAGGAATAATGCAGAATTATGTCCTGTCCTGAGCCAGGAAGCCCTGAATATGGAGAATTCCTGGCTTGGCCTAAGATTTAGGCCTTGATTGTCCCTGCATAATTTCAGACTCTGGCCCTCCTGCTCTCATGGCCCCTTTCCCCCTTGAGAGGTTTATTCCAAAATGTGACAAATCTGTCCTGCTAGATTCATTTCCAGATAGACAATTAGAAAAATCTTAATTTTAATCCATCTCAACGTAGGCCACCTCACATGGACACACCCAAAATCCAAGGCCCCATGGACCCTTTGATCTTCTATGGCAGGGGCCTTCAAACTTGACAGCTTTAAGACTTGTGGACTTCAACCCCCAGAATTCCTCCTTCCAGTCACGTTAGCTCACGAATTCTGGGAGTTGAAGTGCACAAGCCTTAAACTTGCAAAGTTTGAAGACCCTTGTTCTATGGTCTTAGAAATCCATCCCTGGTTCTAAGGGACATTCCCTTTCTCCCTTCATCAAAGTCATGAATTAAAATGTTGGTGAATCCAATGGAAGAGAACAGGGTGGCCAAATTAAATATTTGATGGTCATTTCCAGAGGAGCATCTGAGGAGATGTCCTTGGGGGCATTTTCTCAGCCAGCTTGATAACCTCTACAAAATGTTGCCCTTCATCCCACACTTGCTAATAAAGATATTGGGGTTCCTCCATTAAATGTAGAACATCCTAAAAAAGCAACTTGGTTGGAATATCTAAGGTGACACTTTCTGAGTGGCACTTCCGGGTGGCTGAATCCAAGACTGAGCTCTTCCCTCCTTGAATCGCCTGCCATGAGCCCAGTTCTCCAGGGGTCTCCAAGAGGGGGGAAAAGACCAGCCAGGACCTGCAGAGACCTGAAGGCATGGAATGGCCTCCCTGGGAAGGTGGAGGGTTCATCCCACCTGGAGGTTCCTAAGGAGGGGCTGGACGACCACGGTGAGGCAGGCCTTCCCAGCCACACAGCCAGGAAACCACCTGAGGAGGCGGCTGGGGAGAAGTCTGGCCAGTTCTGCCTCCCTCTCTGGCTCTGGGCCACCTGGGTGGGAGCCTCTCCTCCTCTCCCAGCCTGCAGGGATCCTCCTCCTCCTGCTCTGGGCGATGGGGCTGCCCTGGGTGGCTGGTGCTTCCTGCCCCCCCTGCCCCCATCTCCTCTGCTCCCCCCTCCTGTCTCAGACCCCCAGTTCTCCCTCCTGGGCCAAGGGGTGCATGGGAGTGAAACCCCCAACGACTGGGACACAGGGACCCCCAAGGGCACCTTCAGAGCCTCGGAGGTGGGGAGGCTGAAGTGGCGGCAGAGTCCACTATAAGTGCTGCATCCCCACAACCAGAAGACCTGGGGCTTCCAGGCGGCCCCCAACCCCTTTCTTGGGGGGCCTGGCAAGAAGAGAGGTGGGGCGCCCAACGCAAGGCAGCCTGGAGAAGCCCTTGAGGCAGCCTCAAAAGGCAGCCCTGAATCATCCAGGAAGGAAAAACGGACGAGGCAGGGAGTCTCCCACTTACGACCGCCATGGAGCCCCAACAGTCGTGTTGCCCAGGGAGACGTCTGTTATGTGAGCTTTGACCCACTTTATGACCTTTCTGGCCCTGTTTGCTAAGCAAATGGCTGCAGACGGTAAGTGAGACAGATGGTTCTTAGGCATATCGGCTTCTCCACTGACTTTGCTCGCCCGAAGGTCACAAAAGGGGATCACGTGACACCCCCCCCAGGACACTGCGGCCTTGAGACAGTTGTTTAAATCCTGGGACCCCAGGGAGGCTGCCAGGGCCACAAGGGTGGAAAGGGTCCCTAAGTCACTTTTTTAGTGCCACTGTGGCGTTGAATGGTCACTAAACAGAACATTGAAGGTCGAGGACCCTCTGCCCAGGAAAGAGCGAAACCATCACAGGAGGGAGGGAAGAGGAGGATTCCCTGATAAGTCCTGGCAGAGCTGCAGGGAAGTTTCTCCCGGCCTCCTCCTCCTCCTCCTCCTCCTTCCATGCGATTCCCCTCCTGCCTCTTTTCCCTCCATCCCTCCATCTTCCTCCTCTGCCTCCCTGGGAAAGAAACGGCCTTGAAGCCCCTTCGGGGTTCTGAGGGAAATGAGCTCAGGCACAGGTAGAGATTCGGGGGGGCAGAGCTCTGGGGCTTCAGTCTGACCTCCCTGATTTTGGGGTCTCGTTTCACCCGGAAAGCTGTTTCCTGACTTCTGAAAGGATCAAGAGACTCTCCTCTGGCCTCGGCCCTTCCTTCTGGCCGGGACCAGGAGCTGGTGGGCTTCACACCTGAGGGAAAAGCAGCCCCCACCTGCCAGGTGCAAAGCTGGCATGCCAGACTTGGAGCTTGGCAAGAGATGCAACCTGGAGATCCCTCCCCCCCCATTTGCTGCCCCCCTGCCCTGGGCTCCCATGCAGAAGTTCCCCCCACCTGCCCATCAAGGCCCGAGGGAGCCCCCTCCATGGGACCCCCCACTTCCCAGAGCAGGAGGAGGAAGAAGTACCTGGTTGCCCCAGGGGGAAATTGGCAGTAGGGGCCCAGGCTGACCACCCCTCCCCACTGCAGCCCACCAGCCCCTAGGAGGGATCCTCCCTCAGAGGCAGGCTTTCCAACAGCACCTGAGCTTCCCAGACCAGATGGGGTGGGGGCTCCCCCTGCCTCCCTCTCCCCCCTCCCCCTGCCTCCCTGCCCTCACTAGGGAGGGGGCGGACCCCCTGCAGACCCCCCTGACACTGCAGGACCCCTCTGTGCCCCCTCCTCACAGCACAGCCCCTCTCCGAATCCAGCCCATTGGAGGTCGCTTGACCTGCAAGGAGGAAGCCAGGCCCAGATAGGCCCCTCAGCCTTGGCCAGCTGGGCAGGAAGGTTGTCCAGAAGCCCCCAGGGGAAGCCGGCCGAGAGATCTTGGCCAGGCTGCTCAGAAGCCGTTGCCATTGCCTCTTTCCCAGGGCTCCGAGAGAGCAACTGGCCCAGAGCGTCCTAGCAGGACTGGAACTCAGGGCCCCCCAGGATTGAACTCCCATCCCACCCATCTGCCTCTGGTGGGATCCACATAACCCACTGAACCCAGTCTCTTTCCCAGTGGCTGCATTCACACCTGCACCTCTTAACCATGGTTTGTTTCCGGAGGTTGAACTTGTTGGCTGAGGAGTCAGTTGATGATGGGGACTCGGAAGAAAATGAATTCCTGGGAGAGAAGCTGATCAAGAGGAGATACACAGGCAGGCCTCGACTTCCACCCATTCATTTAGTGACCGATCCAAGTTACAACTGCACTGAGAAATGGGACTTAGGACTGTTTTTCACAATTAATGACCTTTGCAGCATCAAATGCAGAGATCAGAATTCAGAATTGGCCACAGTTTCACGTTTATGATGGTACCAGCGTCCCAGGGCCATTGTGATCCCCTTTTACGACCTTCTGACAAGCAAACTCAATGGGGAAGCCAAATTCACTTAATGACCGGGTTCCTAACTTATCAACTGCAATGATTCATATAATGACTGTGGCAAGAAAGGCCATCAAATGGGGCAAAACTCACTTGATGGATGTCTCACTTAACAACAGAAATGTTGGGCTCAGTTGTGGTCATAACTTGAGGACTACCTGTATTTCTTCTGGCGAGGACCCCGTTCACACAACATGCTTGACCAGGCCGGGGTCCTCACAGCCCCCCTGAGAGAAGCCAGAGGTCCACATGGAGCCTCCTCAAGGCCGGTGAGAAACCCTGGGTGACCATAGCCCCCCTCCTCCCTCCTCTGGGGTCTCCCTGGGACAGGGAGTTGGGGTGGGCTTCCTCCCCTCTGGGCTTCACCCAGCTTTGGTCAGACATGGCTGGGAACCTCCTGGAGGAGAAGAAAGTCTCATTACACATCAACCTGGCTCTGAAAAGCCACAGCTTGAACCCGGAGCCACCCAGGATCTGGTCTGCAGGCCCTGAGAGCAGAATCTGAGGGAGGTTCAGGGGGAGAACTTCCAAGCGGTGGACCTGGGATACGGGCCTTCCTCTGCTCCTCCCTGCCAGGGTGGGCCTGCCTGTCCCTTCAGTCCCTCCCCCTCACTCAGCCCCCCGGTTCCCTTTCTGGGCCAAGAAGTCCATGTTAATGTCTCCCCCAGTGAAGAAACATCCTCCCTGAACAACGGATGCCAATAAACCAGGAAGAGGAAGAGCCACCAGATCTCCAGAAATCATGTCGCTAGAAATCAGGTTGCACCATCCACCACACTGGGCATCACTGACATCTCTGTAGGGTTTCCCTGTGATAAGATGGGTGGCCAGTAAATTGGATGGATGTATGGATGTATGGATGTGTAGATATTTAGATATATATATATAGATAGATAGATAGATAGATAGATAGATAGATAGATAGATAGATAGATAGATAGATAGATAGGGATGGATAGATAGCACCTGCAGAACTTACAGTCCATTCTTTATTTAAAAAACTAAGAAAAATCAAAATAAAAAGAATCTTGGTGTATTATAGGAACATGGTAAGATAACACAGGAATAACAAGAAAATAAAAATAAAAAATTCCATCCATTCTATAATTTTCTCCCTATTTACCCAACGATCTAGTCCACAAGTTGACACTTTCCTGCTTAATGAGCTTTTATCTCAAAATTAATATTGCTGGAAAAGATGGGAAATGAAATTTCACTTCAGGCACAAGCAATTTTAAAACCGACTGCAATTAAGATCAATATATGGGATTATGACATAAAAGAGAATTCCAAACAGGGTCTACTCTTAACCTTGGGCAGAGATCAAGGGTGCCGATTGTCATTAGAAGACAGGCAACACTACAGTTAAATGGCATTAACTTAGAAGCGGCACCAAACTCCATAGCTCTGGGTGACCTTCCCCAGCAATCTCTGGAGACAAGAGGCCATGTTGAAGGACAGCAGAAGTCAATTCCCTGGGTGCTGAATTCTCTTCCCCAGCATCACTTTCTGGACTTGCCCTGACTGGGAGGAAGGACCACAGCCACAACAAAACAGTGACCCCAGGGGTGTATCTATAATTTTTACTAGCATGGTTTATTCCAGTCTCTCCTCTGCAGATGGAGCCCAGAAAAAGTTCAGGATCCCAAGAGGAGACGTTGCTTCTCACTGTAATTATGACCATCTGGGCCTTTGAGACCTGTGATGCTATATCTCCAGTTTTTGACTTTGATGTAGACATCAGATTGAAGCCACATGAAAAGGATCTTATATCAGAAAAGGATAAATTCCTTGGGTGAAGCTCTCTGGGACCAAGTTTTGGGACAAGTACAGGCTCTGCTCTTGATTGCACCTTTCTCTCCTTTGCAGATGAAACTGAGTGGTTCTCTGTTTAGATCAGGAAAGCCACTGGCACTTCTCAGAGTCTTTGAATTTTTCCAACTGTTCCTGTTGTTTGTGTTAGAAACAGGAAGTGGGTTGATTAATGCCATGAATGATGGACCTCCTGCTTCTGCTTCTGCTGCTGGTGTCCCCATCAGTCTGTGGGAAGCTGAGAAGGAAATGCCCATTGAGTTTGGACCACCAGGATGGCTACAATCCATGGAGCTTTTACAGGCCTGGGGACCATCTCATTGGTGTGGTCAAATCTGAAACATATGTGTCGCCTATAATGTGGCCCTTCAACAGCCCTCCTATACCTTCTTCTTCGTAAGTCATGCAGGGTGATGGAGTTGCACTCCCTCCATGTGCAATTCTAACACTCTCCTTCTTTTCTTCTTATGTCACTTATTTTTGTACCTCAGGACCTGTCTAATTTCCTGAATGATTTTGATTTCCATGGCTTCCTTTTTGCCTTACTTTGTGGAAGAGAGTAAAATCCAAAGATGGAGTTTTTAAAAACCTGAATGAAATCCAGATGATTTTCCTTTCTCAGTTCATTCCTGAGTTCATCACTTGAATAATGACCTTTGTTTAAGTAGTGACTGAAACAATTGTAGTTGCCTCTCTCATTTGCATAATTGATCATTCGATTTGGATCAATGTTGGCCTAAGGCTTAGTAGGTTTGTGAAGGATTATATATTTTAAAAACATTTGTTGTTGCTATTGAATATAATAACATGAATATTGTTTTTCAATAGGAAGAGTTCTGCTCTAACAAATATCCTAAAATCAATTTTTGCTATTCAAATGGTCAGCAAGAATTCCCAGCTCCTGCACAATCTACACTTGGTTACAACATCCATGACAACTATTTGAGCACTTTCCGCACTTCAGATGTCTTGCTGGACATTCTTTCCACTGGAGAATCCAATGTCCCCAACTACGGCTGTGGGAGGAAGGAGAAACCTCCTGGCTCTAATTGGTGGAGCTTCCAGGGACATCTCCATCCAGATGTCAATGTTTGTAGGCACCTACAAAGTCGCACAGGTTTGTGTGTTTTTCTCTATCTGGTAAGGTGAGTGGGGGGTGGGGATGAACAACAGATCCAGTATCTTCATAGAATCCAAGAGCAGCTTTTCAGAACATTAGGGAACATATCAACGATGTTTTAGTCTATTATGTTCATCTTCAAATTGACCATTAAAGGCCTGAAGAGCCATAAGGTCCCTAGAGGATATTCTCCTGAATATTCTACTATTGAAAAACTATCCAGGTTTTGAGGTCCTCCATTAGCATGTTCATTTTCACATATCAATAATATCTGCCTTATCCAATTGGAATCAAGTTGGCAATAGTCCTGTCTATGTATAAAAAATATTCAGACCAAGAAGAGTATCTTTGGGATGGATAAAAGGAGTTCAGCTCCTGCCCTCATAGATAATTGTTAATTTACACAATTTCTGCTTTGTATAAATTCAGGGTATATAATTATTGGGTTAAAATTAAAGTGATGAAACAGACATATAGTCCCAAAACAGACAAAATTTCAATTAAAGACTTATTGGATTGTACAACTGTCTACGATTGACCCACCCCTTTCCTAAGAGGTCTGTAGGGGGTGCATAAGCGCACCAATGTGCCTACCGTCACTGTCCTACTATTTCTTTTTATTTTTCTTATATGTATCCATTTCATGTACTCATAACTATTCTGTTAGCAGTTGTGCTCTTGTACATCTAGAGAAGAAGCTGAAAAATTGCTTCACAAAGAATTTGGGATATAGAAGCTGAGAAAGAGGTTTTAGTACTCAAAAATAGCATATAATACAGCCCTATATCTTAGATCCAGACATTTTATCTAACATCTGCAAATTTGAATCTAATTGTTGGAATTGTATGGGTGACACAGAAATTTACATTGCATTTTTATTGTTTTTTTTTGTTTAATATGATTTTGCGTTCCATTTTTATAGACAACCTTGTTAATATTCTGTCTTAAATATTTTAAACCATGACTAAGGAACAAACTATTCTTATATATTCATCAAAACAAAATTGGGTTTGTCAATAAGTAATATTTTGGAGTTGATCTGGACCACATTATAACACAGCATTCTTCATTACTTTTTCAGATCACTGTTGTAATTCCTACAGAGGCTCTGAGTGATAAAAGGAGATTCCCTTTTTTCCACCAGATGCTCCCCAAAGAAGGATTCCAATACCCAGCAATTGTCCAGCTGCTCCTCCATTTCAGATGGACCCTGATTGGCCTCTTTGCTTCAGACACAGAAAAGGGAGATAATTTCATGAGGACTTTCCCTCCGATGCTTGTCAGGAATGGAATTTGTGTGGTTATATCAGAACGATTCACAACAACTGGACATACAGCACCCCTCAGGGAGGCCCTCTCTAAATGGAGACAAATCAACGTCTTTGTCCACTTCATAGAATATTTTTCCATCTGGAACAGAATTATTCCTTTCCATGAAGCACTTATGCATTTGCCAGGACCCATTGAAGGGAAAGTCTGGATCCTCACAAATTTTGCACCGTATCTAATAAAGAAGCACAGACTTCTCAAATACATCCATAGTATTTTGAATTTTGGTTATCTGTCAAAAAAGCGGCCAACAGATGCTGCCTTTGAACCCCATTTCTTTGTGGAAGATCCGTTTCAAGATCATTATTTCCGCTGTTCCCTTTCCAAGCACGTCTTTTCTGTCAAAGGCCGCAGAAAATGCACCCAGAAAGCCCCACTGGAGACCCAGGAGAAAAGGAACAGGAAACGGATCATAACTCAGAGACATTGGTACCGTATCATTCAGACTTTGGCCCAGGCCATGAATGCCGCTTATTCCTCCAGATCGAGGAGGGGAAGGAAGGAGGGAGAAAAGAGGTTGGGGGCTCCAAGGCTGCAGCCGTGGCAGGTATGGGGGGTCCCGATAGGGATCCATTAATCTGATATCCTTTTGGAGAAGGAACCCAAAGGAGAAGGAGGGGAACATCTCAACCATCTTGTGTTGCAAAAGGTCAAGAGATTTGCACCATCTAATTGCTCCTGTCTGACGCTCCGGAATAACAGGGAGCAGATTGAAGTTTCTGTCTAGCCTCTGTTGGAAGAAATCTCCTTCTGGGTTCAGTTCCAAGTGGGGAAGAAAGACGCTGGAAACATGGTGACTGCTTGGAAGATGGTTTAATGGTGGACAGGAGCACATGCCTTGGTTGAGGAAAGAAGGGCTGGGATGCTGAGAGTGCAACTGTTTGATGCCCTCTGTTGGGATTTGAATTTGAGCTTGTATTCTGATCGATTGTCAGGCTCCCATGGGGCCATGCAGGGGCAACTCTGTAGGCTATCCTGAGTCTCAGGCTTGGTTGAGCCTCGCTGGATGATGGTGATGGCTTTGGGCAATTCCTATATAGCTTTACCTGGAGTAGATCTTTGTTATGTAAAATAAACTGGCCTAGGCCAGAGTAATGGTCCATTAGCAAAGGTGGGAGTGGGGCGGAGTTTCAGCCTCTCTGAGTTTCTACTTTCTTTTTAAGGGAAATATATTCTCCCTTTTTAGTATATCCTAAAATATTTCATTTTCCTAGGAGAGGGGAGGGTTTTAACTACTCCCAACACCTCTTTCAGTCATTGGAAGAGTCTTGAATCCTCCCTTGTCCAACTGAGAGATTTTGTAAGTTGGAGAAGCTGCTCTCATAATCTCCTCCTTGTCTTCTCTCAAGACTCAGTTTCAGGTTGCAGTCAAGTACGATTTTGAGATTGTTTTCATAAACATGTATTTATTTACACATAACTCAAGATGGCAAATGTCTCCAACACAGCTTCCTCCTTCATCCAGTCCACTTTTAGTACAGTCAGAGACCAGCATTACAATAAATAATAATAATAATGGAGAAAAATAAAAATAAACGACAGTCAATGGGCAGTTAGAGTCTGCCTAATGCTGAGTCATGTGTGAATATGTGGCAATATAAATGTCCTAAATAAATAAATACATAATTTTGCATTACAGCAGAACAGAATTTGGCCCCATTCAGAGAAACTCCTTCCTACTGATCTGATAACTGCAGTTGCACGTAAAAGAGTTCCGTATTTCCCAGATATTTTATTAGGAGAGGCGTCACAAAGTGAATCCCTGAGTCCTGATAGGAGATGCCGCATAGCAGGCTGTGAACTCACTGGTGGGATTCAAATTTTTTTACTACTGGTTCTGTGGTCATGGCTTTAACTTGTGGGCGTGGCTTGGTGGTCACGTGACCAGATGGGCGTGGCTTGGTGGCCATGTGACTGGGTGGGCTTGGCCAGGGGGCCAAGTGACTCTCACTTAATGGCCGGTTACTTAGCAAGTGTTCTAATTTATGACTGATCTCCCCAGAGCTACTTGTCCTGTTTTTGGAGTTTTGACAACCATAAACACAAACACACAAACACACAAACACACAAGCACACACACACACTCACACACAGACACACACACACAGAGCTTTCTAACCCTGCTATTCTTTGATTCTGTAATGGTCTCCTGCTGGAGCAGGGGGTTGGACTAGATGACCTCCGAGATTCGTTGCATGCCAGCCCTAGATTGTTGTGTTGCTTCAAAGAGTCTTCTGAAGCCAGGGTTTGTTTCCTTCCTTCTTCTCCTTTTTTTCTCTCTCCCTCCCTCCCTCCTTCTATGTATTTATCTATCCATCCATATATCTCATTCACTTTCTCCATTCTCCCTCTCTTTCTTTCTCTTTCTCTCCCTCTTTCTTTCTTGCTCTTTCTTTTTTTCTTCTCTTGCCCCCCCCCCCCCCTCTCTCTCTCTCTCTCTCTCTCTGTCTCACACACAGACACACAAAGACACAGAGAGTGGGGGAGAGAGAGGGGAAGATAGGGACCCGGCCTCTTCGCTATCCCCCACCGTCCCACTTACCTTCTCAGGCCAGGTGAGGGAGGGTGAGGGGCAGGGCCAGCTGCTTCAGGCAAGGTGAAGAGGCATCGACCAAGCACGGGAGTGTAGAAGCCTGGGAATGGCGGCTCCCGGCTCAGCTGGCCTGAGGGGCTCCTGCAGGCATATCGCGACAAGGGGGGGGGCGAGAAGACCCGGGACAACCGTGCACCCATCTGCTGGCTGGCCGGGCCAGGCTGGGCTGGAAGAGGTGCATCCGCTGGGAGAAGTAAGAAAACGTGATCTGGGAGGGCGGGCAGGCAGGCAGATGTCCCAGGGCTGCTCCACATGCGCACTGCATCAGTAGCACACACACGGCTGCACACACAGTGCGCATGTGCAACAGCCCTGGGAGATCTGCCCGATCTGCACCACACCACACGTGGGACACGTGGTAGGGAAAGCTGGGAGAGCGACTGGGACAAGCGGGCAACCCAGTTCGGGGGTGTGGCCAACCAGGGGTCACCACTGGTTCACCTGAGCCGGTGAGAACCGGTTGAATACCACCTCTGCGTGAGCTGCAGTTCGAGTGGCCCCTTGTCCACAGGGGCCCAGTCTCAGCTCAGGCGCTCTTTCTTTGTATCGGCCCCCTGAAACGGCACTGGGAACTCTGTTGCAGCTCTCGGAGGTTAATTCCCTTTGGACTTTTGGCAGGGTTATTCGATATAAATATCTCGTTGCTCTAAAGGCTGCTCAAATAAACATTCTTGGGAAGAGCAGCCCCATCTTGTTGGATTTCCAGATCTTTGAGACCTTGTTTGAGTTCACTAAGTGCACTAACTCATCCCCCATCCTTAAAAGCTCTTCTCTGCAGAAGCCATGAGGGCTGAGTACCAATGAGTAGTTGTGTGTTCATTTTCCCCACAACAACAACCCTGTGAGTTGAGTTGGGCTGAGAGACTGGCCCCAAATCCCCCAGCCTGCTTCATGACCAAGGCGGGACTTGAACTCACATCCTCTTGCTTTCTACTTCGGGGGCTTAACCAGTAGAGCAAACTGGGTCCCTTACATACTTATCAAGCTTGGCACAATCCTTCATCCAGTGCATCATTAATGTTCTTGTATGAGACACTATAATTTATCAAATGCTAAAACCAGGACTTCCGGTTTTGCGTGGCTTTGGCAGCAGCAGGAATTCGCTTGTCTGCGATTCCTGCTGCTCTTGCTGCCAAGGTGCCCCTGATCCAAATGGGTCTGGGGGATATGGCTGCCCTGTAGAGGCAGCCGAAGAGAGAGGGGATCCGGACAGGGGTTTGGGGGTGTCGCAGACCCCTCCGCAGCCGGAAAAACCCCTTTTTCCCAAGGTGGTGGAGCGGCGGTCAGTGATGGCCGTCACAAAGAAGCCTGCAGCCGGGTAAGATTTGTGCTGGAGGAAGCAGGAGAAGTGAAAGTGCTGGCTGAGCCGAGACAATAACAACTCTTAAATACCCTGGAAACTGAACTGCTTGAATTGCCTGAGGATACATTGTTTCCCAAAGAAGATCGGAAAGCTGCGGTGAAAGCTGTTAAGTGGAATTTTTTTTTTCTTCACTCTCCCTCCCCATAGAAATTGCAGACGGACATCTGGAAAATCTACTTGGGCACAGAAGGTAACTCAATTTGAAATTTAAAGCCAAGGGATAAAGGATTTCTGGACATTGGATTTAAAAAAAACTTAAAATTCTTTTTATTTTTTACAAGGGGAAGGGAAGAGATAAAGACTTATTATAAGATTGTACTGAAGGAGATTGCTTTGAGTCTATAAGAACAGGATTAAAAGACATTAAGACTTCTAGAAGATCATCTTGGAAGTGTGTATTTGAATTCTACCCCAGGAGGTGAAAATATAGAAAGAAGAAAGTGCTAAATGAAATTGTTTGTTCTGATTTGGTTTGCTTTGTGACTTTGAGATTTCTGTGAAATTTTGTTTAAAAAAAAAGGGACTAAAGACATTAGGGTTGCGTTAAAAAAGAAAGAAAGAAAAAATGGCATTATCTTTTGAAGGACTACAAATGGAATTTCAAAAACTGAAAAAAAGAGGATAAGGGCTCTTCTGGATCTATCTTTCGCTTTTTGGAAATGGCGATTTCTACCTATCAAGAAATGCGACGACAGGAAGGCTGGGATGAAGGAGAAGAAGCCATCTTTAATGGACAAACACACTTAGTGGAGGAAGAGAAGCGGAAAGGGGGCAAGGAAAAGATGAACTTAGAACTTAAAAAAGCAACCAAGAAAAAGAAAAATTAGATGAAAAAGCGATAAGATGTCAGAAAGCAACAGAAAAGAGAAATACAACAGAGAGGGAAGACTAAGAGAGTGAAATTGGAGAGATGGGGGGGGGGTCAAAAAGTTAGACTGGAGAAGAAAGAAAGGGGAAAAGGAAAGAGAAGTCATAAAGGCTTTAAACAAGATGGAAAAAAATGAATTTTTTTCAGAGATAAGGGGTGAGATAATTTTTTAAAAAAATGATTCTGCAAAAGTACATAAGAATGCATTGTAGACATTAGTATTTGAAGCTGAGTTAGAAAATTAGAATACTATATGATTTAAAAATGTATTAAAGGGAAGTCATGATCTAATTATAGAGTTTAATTTCTTATGAAATATTATCTTTATTGTTTAAGAATTAATAATAGAATTTAATTTCCTATGAAACATTGTTTTTACTATATTATAAATTTAATATTTCTTTTTTATTTGTTTTTAGTTTTATTATTACTTATCAAGCTCAATACTATTTGTTTGTTTTACTATTTTGAAATGTAATACTTTGAATGTACGGAGCAGAATCAGCACGGAAAATATGTATTATTTTAAGTGTTATTTAGGGGGAAAATAAAAAGTTGTCATACTTCAATCTGGGTTTACAGGAGAAATATTGTATTAGATAAAAAGAATAAGTAGGTGATTGAAAGAAAACGGACCAAAGATGCAAATATAATTATTTAATTGAGATGGAATAAATAAGCTTGGCACAATCCTTCATCCAGTGCATCATTAATGTTCTTATATGAGATACTATAATTTATCAAATCCTAAAACCCAGATAGTTTTCTATTGCTTTTTAGTCATACAGTTGTTTCTAGGAGGAAATCATAAATATTTTTCTGGAAAGTTGGTAATGTTTAAATAACATAAAAATATATTTGCGTGAGAATTGTTATAAATCTTGTATAATAGCGATTTATCAACCCTATTTTATTAATGACAACATAGAAAAATTGATGACTTAACGACAAAATGTTGTATCTTCCCACTTTCATGACAAAGATTAAAAAAACTAAAGATTATTTGAGTACCATTTTTAAATCAGCTTTTATCCACTTAATTATCATACCATCCACCCCTCACTTAACTGGGTTTCTGATCACATCACAAAATTGTTTGTTACTCTTTCCTGAGATCGAGTTATATCAGCATAATATATTTAGGAAATGAAATAATATGTGAGGATGACTTGTATAGAGCACATAAATTATATCCCCGCTTTCCCACAACCCATTTAGAAAGGGCCGTGATAGGAGGGAATGCCTTTTGGGGCTGGAGGAGAGATTCTGCCTGGGGAAGAAGCAGATAAGAGGAGGACACCTACAGCTGCATAAAAAAAGGGTCGGTGGGAGATTTGTACTTTCTGGCTCCCCAAATCCTGTCAGTGCAGCATTACAGCGAAGTGGGCCTAGCTCAGGTTTCCTGACTGGGCTTCCTGGGAGAGGATTACCCTGACAATTTACTTCTTCAGAAATCCGTGTTTCTGGGAACTTCCGGTTTGTCGGCTTCGCGAGCGGCAGGGATTTGCGAAGCTGCGCGATCCCTGCCGCGCTAGCCGTTTTTGGGGCTCCGACCCAGACGGGTACGGAGCTAGGCTGCCCTGCAGGGGCAGCTGAAGGTAGGGGGGATCCGGAGAAGGGACTGGGGGTGTTGCAGACCCCCTCCCCGGCCGGCAGAACCCCCTTTTCCCAGGACGGTGCAGCGGCGGTCTGTAATGGCCGCCACAAAGAAGCTGGCAGCCGGGTAAGAATGCGCAGGAGGAAGTGGAGAAAGTGCTTGAGAGGAGAAAGTTTTTCTTGGCTCCTAGGACTCTAAGACATATTTAATAAAATTCCTGAAAAGTATGACTTTCTGAATAATACCTGCCAGAAGAGGAAAAAAGCGGCTGTTTGAAGGTGCTGAAAGGATAGCTTTCCCTCTTTTCCTACGGAATAAATAACTGGATATTAAGAAACCTATTTTTTTAGGTGAAAATTGGTTTTAAGCGATGAGTGGGAAGAGAGAGGATTAAAAAGAAAATATTTGTATGCTAAGACTTTGTTGGAGCAGATGCCTTAAGGATTCGAAGACTAGAATATACTGTAATAAGATTTTAAACAGATTTGGACTTTCTTTCTCTTTGATTGATATTACCCCAGAAGGAGAAAGTGAGAACTCTGCCTTAGTTTGGACTGATTGATAA
>NW_028263141.1:0-27500 GCF_049901735.1 Notechis scutatus
TTTCAAAAACAAACAAATCATCATCAACCATTACATATTTGAACCTTTTTCCATTATAGATTTAACAAGTCAGATAAAACCTTATCTTATACAATACATTTCTATATTATTCCATCTATTTCTTTCTGACTTGATTATCGTCACTCTCTTTCTATGTTTCTACAAGGTTTCACCAATACTCTCAAAGACATAAACAGACACAAACATACATATAAAAAATCTTTTAGTAAAGTAACTTGGCCCCGGGTACCTCTCTTTATATGGGCTTTAATTATATTCATGCTCATCTTACAGATCATTACCTATTTTGTTTACCATTCTGTATCTTCTATATAAACTTCTCCACACATTTCACTCTTCATAATTCTATCTTATTCAATCCATCTTAATTTAAATCATTATATTTGTATCTTTTGCCCATCATTTATTATCCCTCTATCTCATTCCTTATAATGAAAAAAAAATTTCTCCTGAAATCACTAATCAGAGTATGATGCCTTTCTATCCTCTCCCTAAATTAATTAGATTAACATTTAAAATAACACCTAATACCCAATTTGATTCCACTTGGTACATTCTATCTACTAATTTTTACTTTTAGTAACAATAAAAACAGAGTAAAAAATCAAAAATGTTTAAATACATAATATCCTCCTAAATACGTAGTTAAATAATAAATCTAAATAATAAATCTCATAGCATTTTCATTGCCTTTCCCTTCAATATTTTATTACATTTTAAAAATCAATCATTATTAAACATTTCAACATTTTAATTTCTTATTAACTCTTAAGCCATTCTAATTTTCTATTTCTAATACAAATGTTACAATACCATCTTGTGTACCTTGCAGAATCTTTTTAAGAAAATTTATGCTTTACCCATTATCCCTAAAAAGATTCCTCTTTTCCCATCTAATTTTAAAACTTTTCTCCGCCTTTCCCCTTTCTTTCTTCCCCCACCAAATCTTCCTACCCCCCTTCTTCTAACCTCTGTCTTGCCGGCATCCCTTCTCTGTTGTATTCCCTTTTTCTCTTGTTTGCTATCATTGTATTTATTTTGCATCATATTTTCTCTTTCTTAAATGTTTTTTAGATCTTAAGTCCTTCATTTTCCTCGCTTTCTTCCTTCCTTCTTTCTTAGATGAATTTTGGAATTCATTGAAGATGGCGTCTTCATCTTCTTCTTGTTGTTCTTCTGCTTCCATCTGTATTGTCTGTTCATAGTTAACCAACGCCATTTCTAAAAATAGAAAAGCTTTTTCCATACCATCTTTACAGGCTGCTTTTGTTTGCTCATATTCATCCCTCAGTTCCTCAAAGGAAAAAGCCATTATAGATCTTTTCTTTTCTTTTTCCCTCTTTCTTCTCACACCAACCAAAAATATTCCAAAAGAAAAATAAGACAATCCCAAAGTCCACAATCCTCAATCAATCCAAGCCAAGCCATAATTCCCCCTTTCTCTTCCAGGGGTAGTATCAGACCAAGGAAAAAAGAAAATTCAAATCTGTGTTTTGAAGCCTTATTAAGATTTTATTTCTGTTTTCAAATCCTTAAGGCATCTCCTCCAACAAAATCCAACCAGATAAATATATTTTTGTCCTCTCCCTTCCGACTTATCCCAAAAAGCTAGTTTTACCTGAAAAAAAAAACAGGTTTCTCAATATCCATTTATTAATTCCGTCGGGGGGGAGAGTAAACTTTCCTTTCAGCACCTCAGAATTGCCGCTTATTTTCTCTTGTGGAAAGAATCATCCAAAAAGCCATCATTTTCAGGAATTAAATTAAATATATCTTAGAGTACTGGATCGACCAAGAAGACTTTCACTTTTAAAAGCTTTCTCCTCTTCCTCCTGCGCATACTTGCCCAGCTGCCGGCTTCTTTGTGGCGGCCATTACGGACCACCGCTGCACCGTCTTGGTAAAAGGGGTTCTGCCGGCCAGGGAGGGGTCTGCAGCACCCCCAAACCCTTTTCCGGATCCCCTACCTTCAGCTGCCCCTGCAGGGCAGCCTTGCTCCGCACCCTTCGGATCGGAGCCCCAAAAGCGGCTAGCGCGGCGGGGATCGCGCAGCTTCGCGAATTCCTACCGCTCGCAAAGCCGACAAACCGGAAAATCCCGGCTTGGGTCTCCTTTTTGAAGATGGGGATGACTGTGGCTTGTGACCATAGGTTAGGCAAGGAGCTGGTCCTGAAAGATTTTTCAAAGATTATGCTTAGAGGTTTGGCTATGGCAGTGGATAGCTTTTTTTAAGAAGTAGGCACATATTCCATCGGTCCAATAGATAGAGATGGTTTTAGATTGCGTAGTGCTTTTTCAACATTGTCTTCTGTAAAATCGATATGTATTAGATCATTGTTGTTATCTGTGGTACGGCTAGGAAATACTGGGCATGATCCATTGCTGTTTACAAATACTGAGCCGAAGAATGTGTTAAAGATGTTGGCTTTAATGGTGTCGTCATTGCAGTCTTTACCATCAGGTCCTATCAAGGGTGGGATGGACCTTGAGTCTTTTAGTTTGTTGTTTACAAAATTGTAAAAAGCACGGGTGGAATTGGTGCTTAGAAGGTTTTCCTCTTGTTTAATGTGATAATTGGTGCATTCGGTCTTTATCTGGTGGCATAAATTTTTGTATCGGCTTTTGAAATTGGCAACGTGACTAGATTTGTTTTTCCGCCGTAGAGTGATCTCTTTTTGGATTGAAGTTTCCTTATTGTTATGGGTAATCTGCTTTTTGTTTTGTTTTGGGAGTTGTTGTTGGTACATATAGTTTGATGACTCTTTTGACTTCAAGTAAAAATATGTTGTAATGGTCTTCAACAGTATTGCATCCAGTGAATAGAGATTGCCAATCAAGGGATGAGAGATCGTTGTCTATAAGATCATAGTTGCCTTTTTGAAGTTACAATTGGGGATTACATCATTGTGGTGATTTTTGTGTGGGCGTATGTTGAGACAAAAGTCAATCATATTGTGGTCACTGCTGGATATATCGCTGTGGGATGAAGATAACCATCTTTTCACACTATGGAGATGATCACTGGGGCAAGATTGGACATTAGATGAATCTCTGCGTATCTGTGAGTTATAATTTGAGGATATCTGATATAATCCAATAAAATTAACTTTGCATGGAAGCCTTTGTAGTATTGGACTACTTATCCCAGGAACTTTGGGAAGATAAAAGTATTGCCTGGGACAAAAAACAGGGAAGCTTTTCTTCCTGCAAGGACCATATTCACACAACATCCTTCACCAGGCTGGGGAAATGTTAGGCAGCCACCCTGAGAAAAATACAGGTCTATGTGCAGCCTCCACAGAGCCGATAATGGACCACTGAGGAGAACAGCCACTCCTCCTCCTCCTCCTCCTCTTCCCAGGGTCTCCCCTGAGGCAAACCTCAGAAATCGAGGTTGGCACATTCTTGACAGAGAAGGGGCTTCCTCCCTCTGGGCACAACAACCCAGCTTCAGTGAGACACAGCAGAGAACATCATGGAGAAGAACAGCCTTGTTAGGCATCAACCTGGCCTCCAAAAACAACAGCTTGAACCCAGAGCCGCCAAAGATGTCATACTGAGGCAGAACAGATGGGAGTGGAAATTTCACTTCAGGCCCAAGGAATTTGAACATTACCTCCAATTCAGGATTGGCATGTGGAGTTCTGTCTATGGAGACTCTCAGTCATCCAGGTCCTCGTTGTCTCAAAGGAGAGACAACAACGTTTGAGATATATGGAGTTTTGATATACAAGAAAAGCACCAACGGGCGTATGTTGAGACAAAAGTCAATCATATTGTGGTCACTGCTGGAAAAGGGTTCTTTAGTTTGTATTCCGTAAATTAAATTCAAACTATTGCAGAAGATGAGATCGAGGCAGTTGTTTAGTCTAGTGTTGTTGGTTACTAGTTGTTCCAGTCCCAGATTTGTAATAGCATTGTAGAAGGTTGTGTGTATGATTTCAGTTGTACAATCATTTAGGGTCCAGTCAATATGAGGTAGATTGAAATCACCAAGAAAGATAAAAGGGTATGGGCAGGATGCAGCCCATGTTAGTAATGTATTTAGCTTGTTTACATGTTCGATGTCATAATCAGGTGCTCTGTAACATAGTAAGAATCGAATTGTGATATTTAAGGATAGTTCACAGATGATGGTCTCAGGAAGAGCAAGCTCCTGGGTAACTTGGATATTTTTAGATGTAAGGACTTTTTATAGAAGATAGCAAAACCACCTCCTCTACGAATTTCACGATCTGATCGGTAGACATGATAGTCTCTTACTGTGGTAATGGAGTCAGGGAGAGATGCATTGAGCCATGTTTCACAGACAAATATAATGTCGAATTTAGCCATATTTAGTAGGAGGAAAAATTCAGGTATTTTATCCACGAGGCTTCTTGCATTGAGTAGTTTGCATTTAAGGCCAGCAGTAGTTGGAATTGAGGTAGTTAGGGGCGTGCATGCCTAGTCTTGGGTGATGGTGGATCGGTTGAGGTAGGGTTGTGGTTGAGGATTAAAGCTGAGTTGCGGGTTGTGTGGCTTACTTTTGATACAGTCAGCATGGTAGTCAATGTACAGGTCCTTCTCTCCATTGTCTAGACGTTTTTGAGTTCAGTGCGGAGTACACGGGAGCAGGCACGTTGCTGTATGGTTAGGTCAGGGCGACAACGGAGGTTCTTATGGTTGGTGTTGGTTTTGGCGAGTGAATTTATAGTGTAAATGAATTTACGTTTGCTTGATTCATTTTTGCAAATGACCCTGCACAAGCGTGGGGCCACAGAGCCGTCTCTGTTTTTGAGCTCTCGGCCAATGCGGGAAATGTCAAGTATTTCATCAGCGGAGATGGTTGATGCTTGATAATCACTGATGATGTTTCGGACAGTTGTGATGTCATCATTATCATTGATGTCCTCTAGACCAAATAAGATGGCGTTTGGACGTTTCCGTTCACGCTCAACAGCTTCTCTGATGAGGATAGGGATATCAATATTTGTCTGGGTTGTGTTTTTTGTGGATTGGGTTTTGGATTGGCTTGTGGTTGTTGGGTAGAGATGTGGTTTGTAGCTATTGGATGTTCAGGTTTTTGCGTTGTGTCTTTTTTTTCAAGGTTGGATATTCTTTCTTTTAAGGTGTCCAGGGATGCTACTATGGTGTCAAGGGATGTTTCAATGGTTTCAATGGTATCAACTCTTTCCAACAGATCCAATTTGGGTTTGCATGATTTGCAGAGATATGAAAACTCATTGGATGATTCCAGGTATTGAATCAATTGCTTGGTTAATCCCAAGCAGTCATGATGAGCGTATTTGTTACACAGAGAACATTTGATGGAGTTTTCATTATCCTTTAAATTTTTGTAGCATTTAAGGCATGTGCAGGAGTCTTGTGGTTCATTGGTGGGGATTATCTTCTCTTTAGGTTGTGGTTTGGCATTGGATTTTCTTTTTGGCATGGTAGGTTTGTTAAGATAGTACGTTGATTGAATTAATTAAAGGAACAATTTTGGGTAATCTATATAGCCAATATCACACCAATCAATCAATTGCAGTAATCTCTCTAGTCAGATAATATTCCTGAGCAACAATCAGCCTAATCAATTAATTACTCTAATCACTAATCAATTAATTACACTAATCATTATGTCTCTGAATAAGATTGTTTTGCAATAGGTTCTTAAAGCTCTTCAAGTTGAGTAGTAGTAAAAATACAGTCCAGAAGTTTGGGTTAACCAATCCAATCTGTCCTTTACTTTTAACTAAATCTGACAGTAACTCCAGATCGTTAATCGCAGCTATTTTCCTCCTTAGAGTCCCACTTTCCAAGGAAAATTCCACTGCAGAAATTGGAGTGATTTTTTACCAAGATTAAGCACGCTGTTACAAGATCTTTCCTTTCTTTTCTACTTCTGTCACAGCTTTGATTTAGCCATGCTAAGTCTCTTTTTAGTTCGGATGGAGAGGTTTTCTTCGAGTCAGTCTCAAAAGCATTCCTCTGCCATCCAGGGTGACTTTTGGCTACTAAGAGCCTCAGGGCTTTTTCCTCCCTCGTTTTTTTTTCTTTCTGCCAGCTGACCGATGTGGCGGTGAAAACTGCGTGGGGGATATTAAAGGAAATGCATTGTCTGGCGTGGAAGATAACTTCTATCAGCTGTGTGAGGGATTTAAATGAAGGTAGGTTGTTAGCACTCCGCAGGCAGGCTCCGAGTGAAGGAAAGGGCTTCACTTCTCTGGGGAAGGAGAGGAGGGCTCCGGATCTGTTAGCAGGAATATTTGGGCTCCACAGCTTCAGAATCTAGCGTTTTTGGGCTTGTTTTTTGGACTCAGGTTTACTCACGGTTACTGGTGTAACAGCAGCTTTAAAAGTGGTTTCTGGTGCAGGTGATGGCTTTATAGGGAGATAGTGGTCCAGGAGCGAGAGCTTCACCTTCCTAGTTGGGCGTCGCCATCTTGCATGCAAATATCTTTTCTAGCAATATTAATTTTGAGATTAAAGCTCATTAAGAAGCAGGAAAGTGGCAACTTGTGGACTAGATCATTGCGTACATAGGGAGAAAATTATAGAATGGATGGAATTTTTTATTTTTATTTTCTTGTCATTCCTGTGTTATCTTACCATATTCCTAAAGTACACCAAGATTCTTTTTATTTTGATTTTTCTTAGTTTTTTAAATAAAGAATGGACTGTGTTCTGCAGGTGCTATCTATCCATCCCTATCTTTCTTTCTTTCTTTCCTTTCTTTCTTTCCTTTCTTTCTTTCTTTCTTTCTTTCTTTCTTTCTTTCTTTCTTTCTTTCTTTCTTTCTTTCTTTCTTTCTTTCTTTCTTTCTTTCTTTCTTTCTTTCTTTCTTTCTTTCTTTCTTTCTTTCTTTCTTTCTTTCTTTCTTTCTTTCTTTCTTTCTTTCTTTCTTTCTTTCTTTCTTTCTTTCTTTCTTTCTTTTATCTAGCTATCTAGCTATGTCTCTATCTATTTATCCATCCATATCTATCTCTATCTCTCTATCTATCTATCCATCTATCTATCCATCCATCTATCTATCTATCTATCTATCTATCTATCTATCTATCTATCTATCTATCTATCTATCTATCCATCCATCCATCCATCCATCTATCTATCTATCTATCTATCTATCTATCTATCTATCCTATCTACCTACCTACCTACCTACCTACCTACCTACCTACCTACCTACCGTGTTTCTCACAAAATAAGGCCAGGCCTTTTTTTTTTTTTTACACCCGAATAAATGGCTAGGCCGTCTTTTGGTGGGTGACTCCCCCACCTAGAGGGGCCCATATGCACGTACCTCTCCACGAGGCTGTTTCTATCGGCTGACAAAAGCTCCCCGAAGGCAGAGTCCCCAGCCGCTTTGGGGCGAGTCCTGGCTGCCCATGTCCCCTCGCCATTAGGCAGTGTCTTTCGGCGATGGAAGCTCCCCAAGGGCACTCACCAGCCACTTCGATCGGCCGGTAGAAGCGGTCTCGGGGCAAGCGCACACGCACACTCCCTCGCCGGGAGGCCGCTTCTATCAGCCGATCAAAGTGGCCAGTGACTGCCCTTGGGGAGCTTCCATCGCCCGAGAGACGCTGCCTAAAGGGAGGGGACATGGGCAGCCACGCCATCCCGAAGTGGCTGGGGACTCTGCCTTGGGGAGCTTCTATTGGCTGATGTTCTATCAGTAGATCAGGGTATTCTAGCCTAGGTTACCTGCAGGGCACTCCTAAAGGCAAGTTATCTCCCCTGCCACCCCCGCCCTTCCTCCCATTTCTCTTCACCTCATGTAGTTCTAACGAACGATGTGAGAAATGGTGGGGAACGCATAGGCCTAAATTTTGGGAGTGGGGCTTAATTTTACCTCATGCCTAGAAATCATGCTAGGCCTATTGGTGGAGGCCCTATTGTTGGAGAAACACGGTATCTATCTATCTATCTATCTATCTATCTATCACCTATCTATCTATCTATCTGTCTATCTATCTATCTATCTATCTATCTGAGCAACATTTCGATGAAGTCTCATTCATCATCTTCAGGCTTCATATATACATATATATCTGCTCCCAGCAGACACCGCACTCAGCTTGCATCTCTTTTAAACTCTCTTCCCAATGGGATGAGCCTGTGGTGCCGGTGCCTCGAATACCCCCTGCCACCTCTTAGCGTCCCCAAGGGGGCCATCAGAGGGGCACTGAGGCAGCAGGGGGGGCGTTCAAGGTACCGGCCCTGCAGGCTCACCCCATTGACTGTTGCACCACTCCAGAGCCGGTGCCTCGAATGTGGTCACGGCGGCTTTGCTCTAATTTCCCAATGTGCTGCCGTATTCGAGGCGCCGGTTTCGGGGTAGTGCAACAGTCAATGGGGTGAGCCTGCGGGGCCGGCACCTCAAACACCCCCTGCCATCTCTTAGTGGCAGGAGGATGCTGCAACGGCCATAAGGGTCATAAGTCACTTGGTTCAGTGCCGCTGTAGCTTCTCATGGTTGTAAGTCGAGGACTGCCTCTTTCATGAAACGATCGGTCCCTCTGGATCGAAACAAAAGCTCCCTTCCTCCACCTGAATGAATTCACCTCAAGAAAGGTGGGGAACCTCTCGCACCGTCTCCAAGATTTTAGGGCCTCCCCAGACGAGCGTTAAATCCCATCCTGAACTCTGGATCACTTTCACTTGCTTGGTCTTGCCCAGCTACCTGGGGCCTGAGACTGTGTGGCTCCAGGTGTTTCTCTGGATACACCTCAGGCTCCTTCGCCCTCTCGCTTTCTTCCCCTTCTCAGTTAAGGTGGCTGACATGCTGGAAAGCCAAACACGGTCCCTGGCAGGTTCATCTCAACGGAAAAGGACTTTTCCCACAACCAGTTTACCTCTAACACAGGAGAATTGTAGATCTTCTGAGAATGGGATGAAAAGAGAGAGTCTGCTTTGCAAGAGTGGAACCTCCCACTCCAACGTTGTCCTCTCTGTAGCCTGGTGACTTGTCTTGGGAACGGGAAGACTCCTCTGGCTGCCATTTTGAGAGGGTGCCCACAGCAGATCCCTCCCCAGATTCAAATGGGCCCCTAGCCTCAAAAGGTTGCCTCAATCGGGGTCTCCCTTTCCTCGCCTTCCTTCTGATGTGCGACTCACATGGAGCTTTGCTTTTTCTGTCTCCCAAGTGCAAAGAGCTGATGAGCCCAGTGAAGAAGTCCCTGAAGCATCTGGATGAGCCAGAAAAAAAGCCATTAGAGAGGAAGAGCAGCTGGAGCAAAGTCGGAGTTGCCTGCTCAAGGTAGGAGACCACATGGCTGAATGTTTGAAAATCCACCCTGAACAGGAAGTTCTTGAAGAATGGAGACGGTGATTTGCCTGCCCACCAATTCTGCAATCTCTCTCTCCTCTCCTCTCCCTCCTCTCTCCCTCCCTCCCTCCCTCTCTCTTGTCCAGATGTTGCAGTCAGATTTGCGAGTCAGGAGTCTTTTTGAGTTTGGAGGTCTAGGGGAAGAAGAGGCAGAACCTGGGGATGGAGTTAAAAGAGGAATCGCCTAGAATCTCTACATAGCCACAAGCAAACAGTCCAACTCCCCTTGAATACCTGCTGCAATGCCTCAAATGAGATGCCGTCTCCAATTGTTGAATTCCCCTATGTGGAAATATGTTGTTAAATATGAGTGTTAAAAACAAAATCCACATTTTAGTCCAAACCCCTAGAAAACCACAATACCGGCATTTGTAGTAGTCAAGAAAAGTAGCAGACTGGTCGTGCCATGCTTGCATCAAACTCTGCAGACTTTATCTTGGGAGTCTTCATCACTCAAGTTTGAAGTAAGACATTTTTGTGTAAGAGGGAACTTTTGGGCCCCAGAAGAAAGCATCTCTCCATCACTGCTTCTTTGGGGCATCTCTTTCCTCCGGCATGAAAAGTCTGGGCTTCTGGCCCAGCTCCTAAAAAAGAGAAAATTACAATAGCTGTTCACCTCCTTTCAGGAATCTATGGGTATTTGCTTCCAAGTTTACTGAATTTAACACCAAGAAAGTACATAAGTTGTACAAGATGACTAGCAAAAAGCAAGCCCGGGAACAGAAGGTAAGAACAGAGGTGTGTGTGTGTGTGTGTGTGTGTGTGTGTGGTGTGTGTGTGTTGTGTGGTAGAATGAAAGGGATACAAATATAAATAAAGAGAAGGAAGGAAAGGGAACATTTTGTGCAAAAGAAAACCTCAGGAACGAGAGGAATTCTGGTTGAGACTTTTAGGTGGGACTGTGCTCTTTCCTCTTTCTTTCTTTTTTCTTTCTTTCTTTCTTTCTTTCTTTCTTTCTTTCTTTCTTTCTTTCTTTCTTTCTTTCTTTCTTTCTTTCTTTCTTTCTTTCTTTCTTTCTTTCTTTCTTTCTTTCTTTCTTTTTTGCTCCTGGCTCTGCCATTGCTGTGTTAAGAGCCAGGCGTTGGGTTGTAGAAGAGAGGAGGAGAAATCCTATCTTTAGGAGAGGGAAGACTGTACATGCTCAGGGGACACAGGTTGGGGATCAAAGCCGTGGAGTCTTCTGGACACTCCTTGATGGGATTGGAATTCTCGGTGAGTCTCCAGCTCCTTTTGCTGGACTTGGCCCTTTATTAACCAATCAGAATAGAGCTGGAAGGGGCCTTGGAGGTCTTCTAGTCCAACCCCCTGCTCAAGCAGGAGACCCTATACTGGAGGTGGGATTCTACCGGTTCGGACCGGTTCTATAGAACTGGTTGTTATGATTCTGCACAGTTCGGAGAGCCGGCAAATCGTGCCCCTGGCTGGCCCCGCCCCTCCCAGTCAGTCTTTATTGCGCCTGCCCGACATCACTGACTGCGTCCTTCCCCACCCAGTCACTCCTGAAGGAATCTTTTCAGGTTCTTTTTCCCTTCCCGATGATCAGCTGTGCCGGGATCCCCCTCGCTGTCTTACTGCTTTGCCCAGGACGCTTCCCTGAGGCCCAGGAGGCAAAAGGGGGTGTGGGATGTGTATGTATGCTGCGCGCCCCGCCCTGTGCTCCGTTTTGTGCCTTCTTGGGCCCCAGGGAAGACTTCTGGGAGCAAAAACGCCCCCCAGGAGGCTTCCCTGAGGTCCAGGAGGCCCAAAAACAAGGGGGGTGCTGCAAAAAAGAAGAAGCCACGCCCACCCAGCCACACCCACAGAACTGGTTGTTAAAACAATTGAATCCCACCCCTGCCCTATACCATGTCAGACAAGTGGCTGTCCAATCCCCATTGATGGACTTACACCCTCTTCTTCTTCTTCAAGTTGCCTGCTGAATGCAACTGTGGGGGTCCCTGGGGTGCCAAAAGGGGCTGGCCTAGCAAACGTTGATGATGAAGACATTTTGGGCCACAAATGAAGAGGTGGGCGGTAGAAAGCCTGAAAGCTTTCACTTTTCTTTCTGTTTGTTTGTTTTCATCCTTTCCTCTAGAAGAGGCCCTCCAATATTCTCCAGTCATCTCTCTCCTCCCCAGCTCTGGTTAATAAGACCCAAATCATTGTTACTGTTGGCCTTTTGAGTTTTCTGACAATGTTTTCAGAAGAAGAAGGAAGAGGCAATGAGTGGCAAGAAACTCCTGGGCCCAGCCGAGATATTCCGAGATATTCCGATATCTCCTGTCTCCTCACCCTTCCCAGATGCATGGACACCCACAAGAGAACCACCCACAGCCAAAGAGAAGGCATTGCAGCCAAGCAGGTGAGTGGTTATCAGGCCCGGCCCAGATTGGACCTTCAGGAAAGAAAGACTCGTCTCCATTTGCAGTCGAGTTGCATCTAGTAAAAGGTATGCTTTCACTAAAGTCAAGTGGTCACAGCGAAAGCAAAGCTAGATCTGAGGATTCCTGCATAAACTTGGTAATCTTCCCTTTTTTCTCCCTGGTCATCTACAATCATGTCCACTGAAGGCCAATCATGCAGATAAGGAAGAAAAGTATTTATTTAAAAATATTTTAGGGAGGAAGCAGGGGAATCCCATCTCTTTGCTCACTCATGCCAGACCAACGCAACACTCTTGTATCATAACAAGCAAATATCTGCATCCAGTGGCTACACCATTACGTCTCCTTGCTGAATGGGTGTTGCCCACCATGAAACTGGGATGAAAAGGGCAGAGTTGGACCATGAAAATTAAGCAAATGAACTTGGATTGTTCTTGGTATAAACAAGTGATGGATTTTTCCAAGAAGTTCTAGCTTTGTGGTCTTTGGAGCCATCCAAGGAATAAGGTGGAAAGACAACAGGCAGCTGATAGAAAAAAAGCAAAAGGGCCTAGAATGGCAAAATGAGCATGTGTGAGATTTAGTATGTGTTAAACTTACTGCACATTCCAAAAAGATAAAATATGAGTGGACCGATGATCAGATTGATGTCCATGCTTGAAGCATAGAAAAACAAGGCTTTGTGTATATCTGGATGTCCTTCGGGTGTTGTGATGGTCAGATAGGGCTCACAGTTTAGGAGCAGACTGAGCTCACTTTCAAAGGTTCCCCTAAAACTTGCGTGTTGTCAATATACACAGCAAACACACCCACACAATATGTCCCCTTCCCAAGAATGGGGACAGACCCACCATGGTGCACTCAAAATAGAAAGGGATCAGGGTACATTTTAGGATGGGAGACTTCTCCTGTGGCCCCTGGACCTAAACCCAAGACAATGTTTCAGAGATTCCTTAGCTCAGGTGTTGTACAAAGAAAAACAGGGGCAGTCGGGCCTAAAGAAGGTGCATCCTGTAAAATGGCGTTTCCAGAACCTTCCATCTCCGCCTTCATTCCTCAAATGAAACAATGGCATTGTTTATGGAGCCTACCCATCTTCTGGGAAACGCACAGCCTAATTTTTTTGCATGAATTGCCGGTCAATTTGAGTGAGCTTCCTGACAATAATTGATTTAGGACTTGTTGGTTGTATCGGCCAAGATTCGGGAGGCTTTGAGTTCTAATCCTCCCTCAGGCAGGAAAACTTCCTGGGGGACTTTGAGCGGATCACCAGGAGACTTTTGAATTCCAGTCCCGCCTTAGTTCTTATTGAATTTGGGGTGGGAAATTTGGAAACATTTTCTCAGATTAATGTGAGATACTAAAATTGGAGATTCCTAGAGTGTGAGATGGCCGAGTGTCCAATGTTGTGGGTAGTGATGGAGGAAAGTGAAATTATGGGATAATCGCTGTGGTGGGGATCATTTTTTTTACTACTGGTTCTGTGGGCATGGCTTTGTGGGCGGGCTTTGTGGGCGTGGCAGTGGAAAGTTACTTCAAAAGCCCATTCCTACCTCTCCCGACTAACCTGCTTTCCAGCTCTGCTCTCTTGCTGCACAATCCAGCTGATCAGCTGGGACTCAGTGGGAGGCAGA
The DNA here is from genome assembly GCF_049901735.1 of Notechis scutatus. Classification (NCBI taxonomy): domain Eukaryota; kingdom Metazoa; phylum Chordata; class Lepidosauria; order Squamata; family Elapidae; genus Notechis; species Notechis scutatus. Next base: position 13,332 of record NW_028263141.1, read on the forward strand.
GAAGAGATGGGGGCGAGGCCAGTCAGAGGCGGTATTTGCCAGTTCTCCGAACCACTCAAAATTTCCACTACCAGTTCTCCAGAACTGGTCAAAACCTACTGAATTCCACCTCTGGATAAACGCCTCTTCCATGTGGCACAAAGCCACAAGTCTCGGCCTTCTTCTACTGCTTGTGCAAGAACCAGAGGGATTTGTGTGAATCTTAGACTGACCTTCTTCTGATCCACCAGAGCTTTTCTTATCTCCTTAAAATGGAATTTGCAAAGGGATCCTATTCGCAGTTAGGAGCCTTTATGAGACATAAAAATTGATTCCCAATTGATCAGCAATCTCTGTGGTTGGAGAGCAGAGCAGCTTCCATGGGTGCCTCTTCCTAGAAACCTACAAGTCTCCCCAACTTATTCAGCCCCTTCTTGGACCTGGATGAACATTATGCAGCATTGGAGGTTTGTGACCTGGTCAATGATGCGGCTGCCTTGAGACAGGATCCCTGCAACCTCCTCCTGGGAAGAGTCCAAAGGTCCCCTTTCTCTGGACATCTTCTCCAGCCCTTCACAGACGAGACAGGCTTGGAGGAGGAGCAGAGAAATGCTTTAGGTACAAATTGTAGAGTGGAAAATTAAAGAGCCTGAAAACGGCTATTTTATTTCTCTGGTTGATGAAAGAAAAAAAAATATACAGTGGAAATTTCTTTACACACTTCATTTTTTTATTTCCTTTTTTTTTTTTTTTTTTTTTTGCTGTGAAGTACATACAATCCCAAACTGAAATCCCAGACAGCTGTTCTGCTGAATTCTTTCTGCAAAGGAGGTTTTATCAGGAAATCAAGAAAGACTCATATAAGAGGGATGAAGATTTCCCTCCTCAGCTGGGAGCCAGTCAAGCATGGCATTTCACATCATTCTGGCATTTTTAGGGAGAGGATCAGGCAACCAGGCTGGTGTTTGGTTCCCACAGCTTCCTCCTGACCTCTTTTCCTACACATTCTCTCACCACCCACCCACATGTTTAGCTGCTGTCAGTGGGAACAAGTGCGTCAATCATTTTTTATAAGGTATCATGTTCAGTAGCTGTTGCTGAACAGCTGAATTCCTCTGAATTTTACAGTGGTCTCTTTAGCAATATTTATTGAGATGGGAGGGAACTGCAAGAATTCCAGTCGTTCAACAATTCCCCATTTTGTAACATACAGATATCATTTTCTTTGACTCCTGCATACTATCAAAATGGAAATCAAATAAAAGAAACATGAACAATTCTTCCACTATCATAATGATGTTATATCTCATGTTTTTACATTTGTTCTGGCTGTGAGATGCTCCTTTGTGTTGAGGTCTGGCCTCAGAAGGATAATGTAGCACTTGGGGATGAAGATGCAGCCCAGCAGACCAGCACTGGAGGCCAGGATGGAGAAGACCTGCACAGCCACCATGTGTTTCCCTTTGGTGCTCAGGTAGGTGGGCACAAAAGTCACCCAGACACTGCAGAAGACCAGCATGCTGAAGGTGATCAACTTGGCTTCGTTGAAGGCCCCAGGCAGATTCCTGGCCAGGAAAGCCACCGTGAAGCAGACGGCAGCCAGGAAGCCCATGTAGCTGAGGGTGATGTAGAACATGACAACGGCCCCTTGGTTGCATTGCAGGATGATCTCTCCAGGCTGGGAGAGGAGGTCAGAGTCAGGGAAGGGGGAGAAACTCCCAGCCAGATGGAGCAGATGATAACTTGGACACCAGAAGAAGACAGGATGATGGAGTTGGCCAAGCTCTTCCCCAACCATCTCTTTGCTCGGTTTCCTGGTTTTGTGGCCAGGAAAGCCAGCACCACCATGATGGTTTTGGCCAAGAGAGAAGAAACGCAACTGAGAAGATGATGCTGAAAACCGTTTGTCGGAGAAGGCAGGTGGCTTTCCTTGGTTGACCAATGAAGAGAGAAGGAGACAAGAAGCAAAGCAGGAGGGAGACCAGGAGGATGTAGGAGAGGTCCCGGTTGTTGGCTTTGACAAGGGGAGTTTCTCGGTATTTAATGAAGACGATTAAAACAAGGCCTGTGGTTAGGAACAAGAATAGGGCAAAAGAAACCAGGATGATGCCCAGAAGTTCTTCATAAGACAGGAAGGTTATAACTTTGGGGATACATTGGACTCTTTTTTTATTTGGGAATTTATCATCCGGACATTTGGTGCATTTTTCTGTATCTGAGAAAAAAAAAACAACCCCATATTTCTTTGTCCTTTGCATTTCAAGATATATTGTACATTCTTTGGGAACAAGTGATTATCAGGAGCATTTTCTGGGATGGATTTCTTAATATCTCCAGAGACAAAAAATAAGTGTATCACTTTTTAAAAAAATATAGCTACAGTATATTTTTGATAGGCTATGAAATTGAGGGAAGCTTTGGACTTGAAAGATTTCCTTTGTAATGTTCAGAATATTGATAGGAACCTCCATTACTAAAGGAAAATAATGAATCAATTAATCTTTCTAGAGAAACTTACGTGCAAGATGGCAATTCTTGTCATACTTGCCTCAGAGGTGGCTGGCAGATCAAGTGACTGTTGCAAATAATTTGGAATGGCCATTGGAGCAGTGGTGATACGGGTGCAGACACATACAGGCATAACTATCCATGCCACCACATTGTGTATCTCGTACATCAGCAACACCTTTTCAGTGTTCCTCAAAGGGAACCCATGTAGACTGCATTGCAATCCTCCTTTCAGGAGGTGGACCTAAAACCAATTCCTCGTGTTTCAAGGAACTCAGGTGTTCCTAGAGAAGTAAATGTGGAAGGAAGGATACATCCAAGCTAAAAAGAAGAAATATTTTCTCTGGCAGTAGTAAAGCTTGCCCAATCTGCCACAGCCACCTCTCTCTATCCAGCCCTTCCTTCACAGTCTTTTTGCTCTTCTGTTTAGATAAGAAATGAGGGCATTTTGGAAATAAACCAGAAACCAATTCAGCTTCAAAGTGTTTTTTAATTCACACTTTCATGACAATGCTCTGATGGATCCAGTTCCACCAGGCCTCCCATTTTCCTCTGGTGTCACCCACCTTTCTGAGTGGAGAAGGTCCCCTCCGGACAAGGAACACAGTCGTAGCAGCAAACTGGCTCTCCTTCTCGAGCCCTCTTGACAAATCCAGGATGACAACTTTCCACACATTCAGATTGAGGAAAGGACTGAGCAGAAAAAAAATAAGATTGCCAAAGGAAATGTGTTAGGACTCCGTCCATGGAAAATGGAGGTAAAAATGGATATTAGACAAGATATTAGATATTAGCCTCTGGTCTTCACTTAAGTAAATACAAAATCTCTCACTATTTCCAAATGGTTGGAGATATAACTTCTGGAAGATTCTTCCTTTAGTTCCTCTCTTTTGCTTTTGGCATCTCACATTGCCAAAAAAAAAAAAAAAAGGACTTTATTAAATAGAAAAGTCTGGAGAGATGGAACCAGTGGTGGGATTGTACTGGTTCTGTCCAGTTCTATAGAACCGGTTGTTATGATTCTGCGCAGTTCGGAGAACCGGCAAATTGCACCACTGACTGGCCCCGCCCCTCTCTGCCTGCCCCTCCCCTCCGCTCCCAGTCAGTCCTTATCGTGCATGCGCGGCATCGCCTGCAGCCTGCTTTTGCCCACTCGCCAGGCCAGCCATTGCTGCATGCCTTCCGCTGTGGCCCTGCCTGATCTCCCTGGGTGAGTGAGGCTCTGCAAGCTCTGGGCCCAGTCACCTACCTGCCACTGCCGGTCACCTTTACCCCCCACCCCACTTGCCTTTTGCTGCCACCACCCGCCGCCCTCACCCCCAGCAGGTAAGGCCCAGTATCTGCGGTGAATCCAGGCGGGGGCGAGATGCAGACTGGTGGGGACCCGAGCTACATTTCGCTGTACTGGAAGACATGTGGAGAGGCTCGTGTTCTACTGCTGGGAGAGCAAGAGAGTCTTTCCCGGCATAGCTCCGGGCGGCAGAGAGAAACAGTATTCAAGTGGGCTGCTTCTCTGCCGCCCAGAGCCCCCCATTTCCCTATTGGAGAGGAAGTTGCAAACTTTTTGCTGTGCCGGAAAGACTCTCTTGCTTTCCCAGCAGCAGGAGAACATGAGCCTCTCACATGTCCTCCGGTCACAGTGAAATTTAGCTGGGATTCACCGCAGGTGCTGGGCCTTACCTGCTGGGGTTAGGGGTCCAGGTGGCAGCAGCAAAAGGCAAGTGGGGTGGGGGTAAAGGTGACCGGCAGCCCGGTCGCACCCATGTCGGCAACAGGTGTTGTCATTTTGAAGTTGAGGGAGAATTTGGGAAAGAGATGGAGAGTCCTGCAGTGGCTGGCACAGGAGCGCCATTGAGAAGCAGGGAAGTGGCCTTCTGGTGGTCCAACCTGGTGTTCAGGCTGGAGGCGAGCCACAGGAAGTCAGAGCACTGAGGGAAAGGGGAACTGCGGGGAGCTACCTCTCTAGTGCGAATTGGGACCATTTGGGGTAGTCCTAGGAATTGGGTGAGTCGAGCGCAGCTCCTTGCCTTCTTAGCTCAGGGAATGGCCTTTTCTGCAGGAGGAGGACTGCGGATGGGGAGGTCTACCTGAGTGACTCCTCCCGTGTCTTCACCAGATTATTTGGACACTTACAAGCAAGCACAGCTAAAGGCACTGCTGTCACATGTCAGCCCAGACCTCACGCTGCGGCTCCGTAAAGCCAACACCAAAGAAGTGGGCGATCAGGTGAACCTGTGGTGCAATGCTCACTCGGATCTCGGCCGCTCCAGGTCATCTGACCTCAAAGCCCTTTAGGAGCCGCCATCCCCAGGTTTCTACTCGCCTGTGCTTGGTCGCCTCCTCTTCACCTTGCTGAAGCGGCTGGCCCTGCCCCTCCCTCGCCTGGCCTAAGAAGGTGAGGGTGACGGCGGGGATAGTGAAGCGGCCGGGTCCCTATCTTCCTGATTCTCTCTCCCACTCTGTGTGTGTGTGTCTCCCTGAAAGCCGTGGCATGGCCAAGCCAGCAAGCTCTCCTTGGCGCTCTTCACTACTTCCTTCATTTCTTCTTTTTGGAATGCAGACTGGCTGAACAATGATCGCCAGGCCGCGGTGGAAGCATCCCCTTGGGCGACTCTCCTCCTCCTCCTCCTCCTCCTCCTCCTCCTCCTCCTCCTCCTCCTCCTCCTCCTCCTCCTCCTCCTCCTCCTCCTCCTCCTCCCTCCTCCTCCTCCTCCTCCTCCTCCTCCTCTCATAACCGGCCGTTGTGGCAGGGCTGGGAGGGTGCATGCGCACGGGGAGATGCTCCTCAAGCAAATGCCAAAGCACAGCAAAACCAAGTACGGGGCGGGTGGCTGCTCACTTGAGGAGCGAGCATCTCCCCACACAACTGCACCCTCCTGATCCATCCATAGCTGCCAGGTGCGAGAGGAGGAGGAAGAGGAGGAGGAGAGTCACCCGAATGGACGCTTCCACAGCAGTCTGGCAATCGTTGTTCAGCCAGTCTGGATTCGAAAAAGAAGAAATGAAAGAAGTAGCAAAGAGCGCCAAGGAGAGCTTCCTGGCTTGGCCATGCCGAGGCTTTCAGAGAGACACACACACATTCACATTCACAGATACACACACACACACACAGAGTGGGGGAGAGAGAGGGGAAGATAGGGACACGGCCACTTCGCTATCCCCCACCATCACCCTTACCTTCTCGCACTGCTCCATTTTGTGAACCACCTATGGTTGAGTATCTCCTTCAAACTGGTGAGAATCCCACAAGGGCTGGGGAATGTGTCACTAAGAGCTTCAGGTTTGTTTGCTCCTTGTGCCCAAACTAGCAAAGAACAAGGGAATTCTGTTGACCAGGGCCTGAATTCAGATGAATTTGAATCAAGATTGGGTGGAGGTTCTTTTGATCCCATTGGGAGAGAAGCTTCATCCTGCTTGGGGAAAAGTGTCCCCTGAAAGGGCCGGTTCATAGTTGGGGAGGTTCTTAAAGAGACCCAGACCTGGTCAGACTTATCCATGCCTCTCTTTACACACACACACACACACACACACACACACACACACACACAAAGGGGGAGGGGAAGACAGGGAAAGAGGCAGAATGAGAGAGAGATACAGAGAGATACAGAGAGGGGGAAAGAGAGAAAAAGAGAGGGAAAGAGTGAAATAGAGGGAATGAGAGAAGAGGAAGAGAGAGAGAAGAAAGAAGAGAGAAAGAGAAAGAAAAGAGAGAAAGGAAGCAAAAGGAAGAAAAGGGATAGACAAAGAAAGGGAGAGATGGAAGGAAGGGACAAAGAAAGAAAAAGAAAGGAAGAGATGGAGGGAGGATAAAGTGAATGAGATATATGGATGGATAGATAAATACATGGAAGGAGGGAGGAAGGGAGAGAGAAAAAAAGGAGAGGAAGGAAGCACACAAACCCTGGCTTCAGAAGACTCTTTGAAGCAGCACAGCAATCTAGGGCTGGGCTGCAAGGGATCTCGGAGGTCATCTAGTCCAACCCCCTGCTCCAGCAGGAGATCCTTACAGAATCAAAGAATAGCAGGATCAGAAGGCTGTGTGCACGTGTGTGTTTGTGTGTTTGTGTTTATGGTTGTCAAAACTCCAAAACCAGGTCAAGGAGCTCTGGGGAGATCAGTCATAAATTAGAACACTTGCTAAGCAACTGGCCATTAAGCGAGGACCAATTGTATTTGGTTTGCCAGTCACATGGCCACCTGGCCATGCCCATCTGGTCACGTGACCATCAAGCCACACCCACAAATTAAGCCACGCCCACAGAACCGGTTGTTACAAAATTTGAATCCCACCCCTGGATGGAACTGAGAAAAGATTTCAGCATTAAGTGATAACCAGCCGGTTCCTTCTCATGACCCCATTAACACGCATTTCTCCCCTCTTCTCACACCCTTAATTTTAAGGTGTGATATCAGAACAATCTTGATAATTTCAGGTGAACTGAAAGCCTTGGAGCTGCTTCCTAGGAGCAGAAGGCCCATTGCTCCATCCCAGGGAGGGTGAAAGGGAGGCATGGAGAGCTCTGGCCAGGTCCGGCCTCCTTAAGAGCCTCCCAGATTATGGAGCTGCCCCTTCAGGGGACACTTTTCCCCAAGCAGGACGAGAAGAAGCTTCTTTCCCCCAATGGGGCCAAAAGGACCTCCGTCCACTCACGATTCAATCCCATCCGATACGGTCCAAGCTTGGATTCAGGCCCCAGTCAGCAGAATTGCCGCCTTCGTTGCTCTTCTGGACACAAGGAGCAAACAACCAGAAGCTACTAGCGACACATTCCCCAGCCCTTGTGGGATTCTCACCCGTTCGATGGAGATCCTTAATTGTACGTGGTCCACAAAATGGAACAATACCGATGCCTCCCAAGCAGCCTAAAGGAAAAAATCCGGTTTCTACTGCCCAGATTCAATTCTCGGTGAAGGTCAACCACCTTTGGGGAATAGCATCAGCCCTCTTGAAATGGGACCTCAGGCTTTGAAAAATGGAGAGAAGACACCAAACTTTCTCCTACCTTGTTGAGCAACTTTAGCCGTGAAAGAACATCTTGGTTGATATAAAGTCTCTGTCTTACAAAATACGCCAGATGCTCTCTCCTGGGATCATCCCTGGGAAGAACCAAGAAGCCCAAAATGGCCACATCTGCTGCTACCTCTCCATTTGGGTCCATGTAGAGTTCAATGTGTGAAATATTGACAAACTCATTCTTCTCCAGGAAAGGATGGAACTAGAATGGGAACATGCAGCAATTTTAAAAGCAGAAAACTTTGTTTCTTATCCCAGACGCTTTTTCAATATTTAATCTTTCTTCTGTAGTTGTCTAATTTACAGACATGCTTCATTAGGAAAATGGGTGTTACCACTATCTTACAAGTGAAGGGAAAAAGTTCACAAAAATTTGTCGATCATATTTTGACAATATAGATTTTGACAAAATATAGTTGAACAACAGAAAAAAGGAGATTTATGAACTCCCTGAAAGCAACAGGTTGGTTATCAGAAACACGGATTTGTCAAGAAGAAAATTGTCAGGGTGATCCTCTCCCAGGAAGCCCAGACAGGAAACCTGAGCTAGGCCCACTTCGCTGTAATGCTGCACTGACAGGATTTGGGGAGCCAGAAAGTACAAATCTCCCACCGACCCTTTTTTTATGCAGCTGTAGGTGTCCTCCTCTTATCTGCTTCTTCCCCAGGCAGAATCTCTCCTCCACCCCCCAAAAGTCATTCCCTCCTATCACTGCCCTTTCTAAATGGGTTGTGGGAAAGGGGGGGATATAACTTATGTGCTCTATGCAAGTCATCCTCACATATTATTTCATTTCCTAAATACATTATGGAAATACTGCTGATATAACTTGATCTCAGGAAAGAGTAACAAACAATTTTGTGATGTGATCAGAAACCCAGTTAAGTGAGGGGTGGATGGTATGATAATTAAGTGGATAAAAACTGATTTAAAAATGGTACTCAAATAATCTTTAGTTTTTTTAATCTTTGTCATGAAAGTGGGAAGATACAACATTTTGTCGTTAAGTCATCAATTTTTCTATGTTGTCATTAATATAATAGGGTTGATAAATTGCTATTATACAAGATTTATAACAATTCTCAGGCAAATATACTTTTATGTTATTTAAACATTACCAACTTTCCAGAAAAATATTTATGATTTCCTCCTAGAAACAACTGTATGACTAAAAAGCAATAGAAAACTATCTGGGTTTTAGGATTTGATAAATTATAGTATCTCATATAAGAACATTAATGATGCACTGGATGAAGGATTGTGCCAAGCTTGATAAGTATGTAAGGGACCCAGTTTGGTCTACTGGTTAAGCCCCAAGTAGAAAGCAAGAGGATGTGAGTTCAAGTCCCGCCTTGGTCATGAAGCAGGCTGGGGATTTGGGGCCAGTCTCTCAGCCCAACTCAACTCACAGGGTTGTTGTTGTGGGGAAAATGAACACACAACTACTCATTGGTACTCAGCCCCCGTGGCTTCTGCAGGGAAGGGCTTTTAAGGATGGGGGATGAGTTAGTGCACTTAGTGAACTCAAACAAGGTCTCAAAGATCTGGAAATCCAACAAGATGGGGCTGCTCTTCCCAAGAATGTTTATTTGAGCAGCCTTTAGAGCAACGAGATATTTATATCGAATAACCCTGCCAAGAGTCCAAAGGGAATTAACCTCCGAGAGCTGCAACGGAGTTCCCAGAGCCGTTTCAGGGGGCCGATACAAAGAAAGAGCGCCTGAGCTGAGACTGGGCCCCTGAGGACAAGGGGCCACTCGAACTGCAGCTCACGCAGAGGTGGTATTCAACCGGTTCTCACCGGCTCGGATGAACCGGTGGTCACCCCTGGTAGGCCACACCCCTATACCGGGTCGCCCGCTTGTCCCAGTCGCTCTCCTAGCTTTCCCTACCACGTGGTGGCTGTGGCGCAGATCGGGCAGATGTCCCAGGGCTGTTGCACATGCGCACTGTGTGTGCAGCCGTGTGCTACTGATGCAGTGCGCATGTGGAGCAGCCCTGGGACATCTGCCTGCCTGCCCGCCCTCCCGGATCACGTTTTCTTCCTTCTCCTGTCGGATGCGCCTCTTCCAGTCCAGCCCTGCCCGGCCAGCCAGCAGGTGGGTGGGCGGATGTCCCGGGGCTTCTCGCCCCCCTTGTCGCGATATGCCTGCAGGAGCCCCTCAGGCCAGCTGAGCCGGGAGCCGCCATTCCCAGGCTTCTACACTCCCGTGCTTGGTCGACGCCTCTTCACCTTGCCTGAAGCGGCTGGCCCTGCCCCTCACCCTCCCCTCCCTCGCCTGGCCTGAGAAGGGAAGGGGGACGGTGGGGGATAGCGAAGAGGCCGGGTCCCTATCTTCCCCTCTCTCTCCCCCACTCTCTCTGTGTGTGTGTGTGTGTGAGAGAGAGAGAGAGAGAGAGAGAGGGGGGGGGAAGAGAAGAAAGAAAGAAAGAGCAAGAAAAGAAGAGGGAGAGAAAGAGAGAAAGAAAGAGAGGGAGAATGGAGAAAGTGAATGAGATATATGGATGGATAGATAAATACATGGAAGGAGGGAGGGAGGAGAGAGAAAAAAGGAGAGGAAGGAAGGACACAAACCCTGGCTTCAGAAGACTCTTTGAAGCAACACAACAATCTAGGGCTGGCATGCAACGAATCTCGGAGGACATCTAGTCCAACCCCCTGCTCCAGCAGGAGATCCTTACAGAATCAAAGAATAGCAGGGTTAGAAAGTCTTGTGTGTGTGTGTGTGTGTGTGTGTGTGTGTGTGTTTGTGTGTTTGTGTTTATGGTTGTCAAAACTCCAAAAACAGGACAAGTAGCTCTGGGGAGATCAGTCATAAATTAGAACACTTGCTAAGTAACCGGCCATTAAGCGAGGACCAATTGTATTTGGTTTGCCAGTCACATGGCCCCTGGCCAAGCCCACTCAGTCACATGGCCACCAAGCCACGCCCATCTGGTCACGTGACCACCAAGCCACGCCCACAAATTCAAGCCATGCCCACAGAACCAGTAGTAAAAAAATTTGAATCCCACCAGTGAGTTCACAGCCTGCTATGCGGCATCTCCTATCAGGACTCAGGGATTCACTTTGTGACGCCTCTCCTAATAAAATATCCGGGAAATACGGAACTCTTTTACGTGCAAGTGCAGTTATTAGATCAGTAGGAAGGAGTTTCTCTGAATGGGGCCAAATTCTGTTCTGCTGTAATGCAAAATTATGTATTTATTTATTTAGGACATTTATATTGCCACATATTCGCACATGACTCAGCATTAGGCAGACTAACTGCCCATTGACTGTCATTTATTTTTATTTTTCTCCATTATTATTATTATTATTTGTAATGCTGGTCTCTGACTGTACTAAAAGTGGACTGGATGAAGGAGGAAGCTGTGTTGGAGACATTTGCCATCTTGAGTTATGTGTAAATAAATACATGTTTATGAAAACAATCTCAAAATCGTACTTGACTGCAACCTGAAACTGAGTCTTGAGAGAAGACAAGGAGGAGATTATGGGAGCAGCTTCTCCAACTTAGAAAATCTCTCAGTTGGACAAGGGAGGATTCAACACTCTTCCAAGGACTGAAAGAGGTGTTGGGAGTAGTTAAAACCCTCCCTCTCCTAGGAAAATGAAATATTTTAGGATATACTAAAAAGGGAGAATATATTTCCCCTAAAAGAAAAGTAGAAACTCAGAGAGGCTGAAACTCCGCCCCCTCCCACCTTTGCTAATGGACCATTACTCTGGCCTAGGCCAGTTTATTTTACATAACAAAGATCTACTCCAGGTAAAGCTATATAGGAATTGCCCAAAGCCATCACCATCATCCAGCGAGGCTCAACCAAGCCTGGGACTCAGGACAGCCTACAGAGTTGCCCCTGCATGGCCCCATGGGAGCCTGACAACCAATCAGAATACAAGCTCAAATTCAAATCCCAACAGAGGGCATCAAACAGTTGCACTCTCAGCATCTCAGCCCTTCTTTCCTCAACCAAGGCATGTGCTCCTGTCCACCATTAAACCATCTTCCAAGCAGTCACCATGTTTCCAGCGTCTTTCTTCCCCACTTGGAACTGAACCCAGAAGGAGATTTCTTCCAACAGAGGCTAGACAGAAACTTCAGATCTGCTCCCTGTTATTCCGGAGCGTCAGACAGGAGCAATTAGATGGTGCAAATCTCTTGACCTTTTGCAGCACAAGAAGGTTGAGATGTTCCCCTCCTTCTCCTTTGGGTTCCTTCTCCAAAGGATCTCAGATTAATGGATCCCTATTGGGACCCCCCATACCTGCCACGGCTGCAGCCTCGGAGCCCCCAACCTCTTTTCTCCCTCCTTCCTTCCCCTCCTCGATCTGGAGGAATAAGCGGCATTCATGGCCTGGGCCAGAGTCTGAATGATACTGTAGCGATGACGGTCATTTATGATCCGTTTCCTGTTTCTTTTCTCCTGGGTCTCCAGTGGGGCTTTCTGGGTGCATCTTCTGCGGCCTTTGACAGAAAAGACGTGCTTGGAAAGGGAACAGCGAAAATAATGATCTTGAAACGGATCTTCCACAAAGAAATGGGGTTCAAAGGCAGCATCTGTTGGCCTTTTTTTTGACAGATAACCAAAATTCAAAATACTATGGATGTATTTGAGAGGTATGTGCTTCTTTATTGATACGCTGCAAAACTTGTGAGGATCCAGACTTTCCCTTCAATGGGTCCTGGCAAATGCATAAGTGCTTCATGGAAAGGAAAAATTCTGTTCCAGATGGAAATAAATTCTATGAAGTGGACAAAGACGTTGATTTGTCTCCACTTAGAGAGGGCCTCCCTGAGGGGTGCTGTTTGTCCAGTTGTTGTGAATCGTTGTGATATAACCACACAAATTCCATTCCTGACAAGCATCGGAGGGAAAGTCCTCATGAAATTATCTCCTTTTCTGTGTCTGAAGCAAAGAGGCCAATCAGGGTCCATCTGAAATGGAGGAGCAGCTGGACAATTGCTGGGTATTGGAATCCTTCTTTGGGGAGCATCTGGTGGAAAAAGGGAATCTCCTTTTATCACTCAGAGCCTCTGAAGGAATTCCAGCAGTGATCTGAAAAAGTAATGAAGAATGCTGTGTTATAATGTGGTCCAGATCAACTCCAAAATATTACTTATTGACAAACCCAATTTTGTTTTGATGAATATATAAGAATAGTTTGTTCCTTAGTCATGGTTTAAAATATTTAAGACAGAATATTAACAAGATTGTCTATAAAAATGGAACGCAAAATCATATTAAACAAAAAAAAACAAAAAAAATGCAATGTAAATTTCTGTGTCACCCATACAATTCCAACAATTAGATTCAAATTAGCAGATGTTAGATAAAATGTCTGGATCTAAGATATAGGGCTGTATTATATGCTATTTTTGAGTACTAAAACCTCTTTCTCAGCTTCTATATCCCAAATTCTTTGTGAAGCATTTTTTTCAGCTTCTTCTCTAGATTATAGTAAAAGAGACACAACTGCTAACAGAAATTGACAGTTGTACAATCCAATAAGTGTTTAATTGAAATTTTGTCTGTTTTGGGACTATATGTCTGTTTCATCACTTTAATTTTAACCCAATAATTATATACCCTGAATTTATACAAAGCAGAAATTGTGTAAATTAACAATTATCTATGAGGGCAGGAGCTGAACTCCTTTTATCCATCCCAAAGATACTCTTCTTGGTCTGAATATTTTTATACATAGACAGGACTATTGCCAACTTGATTCCAATTGGATAAGGCAGATATTATTGATATGTGAAAATGAACATGCTAATGGAGGACCTCAAAACCTGGATAGTTTTTCAATAGTAGAATATTCAGTAGAATATCCTCTAGGGACCTTATGGCTCTTCAGGCCTTTAATGGTCAATTTGAAGATGAACATAATAGACTAAAACATCGTTGATATGTTCCCTAATATTCTGAAAAGCTGCTCTTGAATTCTATGAAGATATTGGATCTGTTGTTCATCCCCACCCACCCCACTCACCTTACCAGATAGAGAAAAACACACAAACCTGTGGGACTTTGTAGGTGCCTACAAACATTGACATCTGGATGGAGATGTCCCTGGAAGCTGCATCAATCAGAGCAAGGAGGTTCTCCTTCCTCCCACAGCCATAGTTGGGGACATTGGATTCTCCAGTGGAAAGAATGTCCAGCAAGACATCTGAAGTGCGGAAAGTGCTCAAATAGTTGTCATGGATGTTGTAACCAAGTGTGAGATTGTGCAGGAGCTGGGAATTCTTGCTGACCATTTGAATAGCAAAAATTGACATTAGGGTATTTGTTAGAGCAGAACTCTTCCTATTGAAAAACAATATTCATGTTATTATATTCAATAGCAACAACAAATGTTTTTAAAATATATAATCCTTCACAAACCTACTAAGCCTTAGGCCAACATTGATTCAAATCGAATGATCAATTATGCAAATGAGAGAGGCAACTACAATTGTTTCAGTCACTACTTAAACAAAGGTCATTATTCAAGTGATGAACTCAGGAATGAACTGAGAAAGGAAAATCATCTGGATTTCATTCAGGTTTTTAAAAACTCCATCTTTGGATTTTACTCTCTTCCACAAAGTAAGGCAAAAAAGGGAAGCCATGGAAATCAAAATCATTCAGGAAATTAGACAGGTCCTGAGGTACA
>NW_028263141.1:34225-44225 GCF_049901735.1 Notechis scutatus
TAGATATATAAGAGATAGATAGATAGATAGATAGATAGATAGATAGATAGATAGATAGATAGATAGAGAGATAGAGAGAGAGAGAGATAGAGAGAGAGAGAGATAGAGAGATATAGAAATATAGATAGAGATAGATAGATATATAATTAGATAGATAGATAGATAGAGATATATACAAATAGAGAGAGAGAGAACAGATGATAGATAGATAGATAGATAGATAGATAGATAGATAGATAGATAGATAGATAGATAGATATAGATAGATAGATAGATAGATAGATATATAGATAGATAGATAGATAGATAGATAGATAGATAGATAGATAGATAGATAGATAGATAGATAGATAGATAGATAGAGATATATACAAATAGAGAGAGAGAGAACAGATGATAGATAGATAGATAGATAGATAGATAGATAGATAGATAGATAGATAGATAGATATAGATATAGATATAGATATAGATAGATGTAGTAGATATATATATAGATACCTAGATATATACATAAATATAATATAGATAGATATAAGGTATAAGATATATTGATTTGTCAATCGCTTACAAGATAATAGTTATAAGTATAAACATTGTTATGAATCCATGAAATGGGGACATATAAGAAAAAAATAGGAAGATAGATAGATATAGATAGATAGATAGATAGAATAGAATAGAATATAGAAAACGAATCGAATAGAATAAATTAGAAGAGAAGATTCTATTCTGAGGAAAATAAGTTTCGTGTTCCTTTTAATCGTGACAATGACGACGACAACAACCACCACAATAGCAATCATAATATCGGAGGCCTTAGGCGCCTGCGTTTATCGTGACCTTCTGACCTTTTCCGGAAGTCAGGGCTTGTGCTTGGGTTGCAAGCCCGGGCTTTTTGCCTTCCCTTGCGCAAGACGTCGCGGGGGGGCAAAGGAGGAAGCGCGCGGCGCAACGTTGACGTTTCCCCGCCCAGCGTGCTGTAACCTCGCGGTCGGAGGAAGGGAACCGCAAACGCCTCGGTTGTCTCTTCCACAAGGACTCCGACGCCGTCGTAGGCCTTTGTGGGTTTTTTGTCAGACCCGGGGATCGGGGGAGGTGGGCCCAACGGGCCTCAAGCTGACCCCCTTTTGGACGGCTTGATTGGATCCTCGTTTGCAACGGGACGTCAGGGGCCTCGTCCAGCATTCGAGTTCAAATCCCCCTTTTGGGTTTCCCAAAAGCGAGACCCGGAAAAGCGGCGTTTTCTCGATGGCTTCCGAAGGCACCTTTGCTCTCCATCCCATCCACAGTTTTCCTACCAGGGCAGGGGGTTGGACTAGATGACCTCCAAGGACCCTTCCCCCCCCCCCATTCTGTTTTTTTTTTTCCAGTCGCTCCGTTCTTTGGCGATTTGGGGTATTATTTATTTATTTTGTTTATTTGATTTGCCAATTGTTTACAAGATAATAAGTATAAGTGTATACATAGTTGTGAATACATGAAATGGGTACATATAAGAAAAATAAAAGAATAAGAGAAACTTATTCTTTTTATTATGGTTGTTCTTCTGTTTGCTTCTCTTCGGTTTAGCTTCACCTCCGAGGTGGTATGAACAAGTGAACGAAAGGAGGACAACATGATTTCAGGATCGATTTGGGAGGATAATATGAACAATAAATTATATATTTATACGATAAATAATTTACACAATATTGTATAATTTAATTTATACAATCAATGAAGTAAATCATGGTTATCTTGTACAACATGAAGGAATCAAAGTATAGTCAAATGATCTGTGAATAATGATACTAAGGGATTTAGTTTTTGATTGAAAATACGAGATTATATACAATGTCATTGTCATTGAAGACTACGAAATGGAAGCAGGAAACAAACTTGTCAACCAACCGGCACACTGTATGTACCCCTATAGAAGACAGCTTGATGTTTGTTTTGTTTGTTTATGTTTGTTTTTAAAAACCAATAAAATTTAATAATAATAATAAAAAAACAAGTTAAAGAAAGAAGGGTAGCACAGGTTCCCCCGTCCCCCGCAAAAAATAAAAATATTGTATATGTTATAGAGCTAGATCAATGGCCTTTATAATGGGATTTTTCCATTCACAATATCGAGAGTGTATCAAGAAAAAGATGTTTTATAGATGGCACTATTTTGCCCCCCGGCGGGGGAAAAAAAAATAGCAAAAATTTGAATTCCAAGATCCATCCGTCAAATGCTCGGAAGGGTCACCAAACAGCGGGAACATACGATCCTATGCGGTGGCCTTGCCTAGAAGCAAAAATACACACACGGTTGCGGGGTGTGTGTGTGTGTGTGGAGGGAGGAAAAAAAAAGGATTAAAACATATATAGAGTTTGGAAACCTGAAATATATATATTTTTTTATTTTATTAGAAAGGGGTTATAGCAAAGAAAAGGACAAAACAAACAAACAAAACCCAAAACCGTAGCTCAATGATCCCTGTCTTCCCAGCAGCGAGAAATTTGCATGGGCTCAAGAATTGGAAAAGGGACCGAATGCCGCTTAAAAGGGGGAAAAAAAGTCACGGAATTGGGTAGGAAGGAATAGACTAAGATTAGAAATGACAAGAAAAGAAGAATCGGGATATTAACCCGGTCGGAGATTGGTCTGAGCAACGGTTGGGAGAGAAAAATCCATTCCAAAGGGATTACATGCCGTTAGAAAGCAGGAAGAGAACCGGGTGAAACAGGGAATTGGAGATAGAAATGTGATTATTGTGATATTGTTATACTGATAGGAAGAGTATTTATTATTATTATTATTATTATTATTATTATTATTATTATTATTATTATTTTATTTTATTTTATTTTATTATTTTATTTTATTTTATTTTATTTTATTTTATTATTATTTGATTTGGTTTTGTTTTGTTTTATTTTATTTTTATTTTATTATTTTATTTTATTGGTTTTTATTTTATTTTATTTTATTATTTTATTTTATTATTATTTGATTTGGTTTTGTTTTGTTTTGTTATTTTATTTTGTTTTATTTTACTTTATTTTATTATTTTATTATTATTATTGTTATTATTATTATTATTATTATTATTATTATTATTATTATTATTATTATTATTATTATTATTATTATTATTATTGTTATTCCTTGTTATTCCTTGTTATTCCTTGTTATTCCTTGTTATTCCTTGTAAGCACGTGAGATATGTACCTAAGCAACCCAACAATTGAAATGGAATGGATTCATTGCATGTAAAAATGAAAGGAAAGGAAAGGAAAATAAAATAATATAATATAATATAAAATAAAATAGAAATGAAATGAAATGAAATGAAAAGTAAAATTAAAATAAAACGAAACGAAACGAAATGAAACGAAAGTAAAGTAAAGTAAAGTAAAATTAAAAAAAAACGAAATGAAATAAAGTAAAGTAAAGTAAAGTAAAAATAAAAGTAAACTAAAATTAAAATAAAAGTAAACGAAATGAAAGTAAAATAAAGTAAAGTAAAGTAAAATAAAAAAATAAAAAAAAAAATAAAATAAAATGAAAGTAAAGTAAAGTAAAAAAAAGTAAAATAAAAATAAAAAATAAAATAAAATAAAATAAAATAAAATAAATAAAATAAAAAATAAAATATAATAAAATAATAAAATAAAATAAAATAAAATAAAATAATAAAATAAAAAAATAAAATAAAATAAAATAAAATAAAATAAAATAAAATAAAATAAAATAAAATAAAATAAAATAAAATAAAATAATAAAATAAAATAAAATATAAAATAAAATAAAATAAAATAAAATAAAATAAAATAAAATAAAATAAAATAAAATAAAATAAAATAAAATAATAAAATAAAATAAAATAAAATAAAATAATAAAATGAAATAAAATGAAATAATGAAATGAAATAAAATAACATTGAAATGAAATTGAAATGAAATTAAAATGAAATTAAAATAAAATAAAAATAAAAAATAAAATAAAATAAAATAAAATAAAATAAAATAAATAAAATAAAATAAAATAAAATAAAATAAAATAAAATAAAATAAAATAATAAAATAAAATAAAATGAAATAAAAATGAAATGAAATGAAATGAAATGAAAAATGAAATGAAATGAAAATGAAATAAAATGAAATGAAATGAAATTGAAATGAAATTGAAATGAAATTGAAATGAAATGAAATGAAATAAAATAAAATAAAATAAAAATAAAATAAAATAAAATAAAATAATAAAATAAATAAAATAAAATAAAATAAAATAAAATAAAATAAAATAAAATAAATAAAATAATAAAATAAAATAAAATAAAATAAAATAAAATAAAATAAAATAAAATAAAATAAAATAAAATAAAATAAAATAAAATAAAATAAAATAAAATAAAATAAAATAAAATAAAATAAAATAAAATAAAATGAAATGAAATGAAATGAAATGAAATAAAAATGAAATGAAAAAATAAAATAAAAAATAAAATAAAATAATAAAAAATAAAATAAAGAAAGAAATGAAATGAATATTAAAATAAAACAAAAGGAAATGAAATAAAATAATGAAGTAAAGTAAATTAATATTAATGTTCATGTTCATAATATTCATAATTTTAATTTTAATCCTTTTAGTTTTAATTTTAATATTCATTTTTACATCAACGTTATATTTCTATTGACCATGACCATGACAAAAAGAAATGAAATGAAATAATATGAATATTAACACTCACAAAACCAGGCTACCATTACTGTTACTCTTGATGTTGATATTAGTGTTAGTATTAATATTATTGACCATGAAAACAACAACAACAACAACAACAACAACAACAATAGTACTAATCCTATCAGAGGTTGATTCCGACGGTTCAGAGAACGGTTCTTAGGGAACCGCTGGTGGACATTTTGACCCGTTTGGAGATCCGGCAGGTGCCACTTCTGACTCAGTCCGTCCGCCCGCTCCAACCCTTTCCCGTCCTCCAGTCTATCCCATTGGTTTGGTTTGTTTTTACCTCAGCGGATTCGTGCGGAAAATCCGCGCCTCAGCTGAGGTGATCCGTGAGGTACCGCAGACCCGCCATCTTCGACTTCTTGCGTGCGCCCGTGAAGCCACTCTTGGAGTGCTATGCGCCCGGGCGGGGGCGGCAGGGAAACTTGAGCGGTCGAGCGCAACGCGCGAGGGACGGCCGAACCCGCAGCGCGCCCTCGGAAACTCCGCCACTGGGGTTCGAAGATCGACGTCGTTTCCATTCCGTCCGTCCGTCGTGCAGTTCAGTCACCCAGACCATCTTAGTCCCGTCTGTTGTTCTTCTCTGCAACTGGGAGGAAAAGAAAAACAAAAAAAGCAAAACATGAAACGGGTATCGACTGGGGCATTCTATACGGGCTAACCACGATTGATGGTTTAAGGCCTATCCCTTGTTTGTATGTGAGACGGAGAGCTTAGGCCGCGGAGATAAACTCCTGATGGGTCCAATCACAACTGGCCAATACAGAATTCGGTTCTCTTCTGTTCCGACAGATTAATAGAGTTGGAGGGGATCTTGTAGGTCATCTAGTCCAACCCCCTGCCCTCCAAGATTGGAAGGCTGCCATCTTGTCTCCCCTGGTCCTTCTCTTCCCCTAAACTAGCCAGGCGCAGTTCCTGACAACTGTTCGTCATAGGTTTGAGTCTCCAGTCCCCCTAAATCATCCTGGCTTGCTCTTCTCTGCACTTTTTCTACAGTCTTATCGTCATTTTTATAATGTGGTGACCAAAACTGGATGCGCTACTCAAGGTGTGGTCTTACTAAGGCTTTATAGAGTGGTAGTAGTACCTCCCTTGACCTCGATTGTATCCCTCTGTTCAAGTAATTTAAGATTGCGTTGGCCTCCTGCGAACCTCCCGAGCTCCGTTTTTGACGGCGAGCCTCCCCGAGCTCCGTTTTCGACGGCAACAGCCTCCGGCGAGCCTCCCCGAACTCCGTTTTCGACTGCGACGGCCTCCGGTGACCCTCCCGGAGCTCCGTTTTCGACGGTGACGGCCTCCTGCGACCCTCCCTGAGCTCCGTTTTCGACTGCGACGGCCTCCTGCGACCCTCCCGGAGCTCCGTTTCTGACTGTGACGGCCCCCTGCGACCCTCCCGGAGCTCCGTTTTTGACTGCGACGGCCTCCAGAGACCCTCGCCGAGCTCCATTTTCGATGCGGCGGCCTCCGGCGGCCTCCCAAGCTCCGTTTTCGCGGCAACGGCCTCCGGCGACCCTCCCGAGCTCCGTTTCGGCAGTGACGGCCTCTTGCGAGCCTCCCTGAGCTCCGTTCTGACTGCGACAGCCCCCTGCGACCCTCCCGGAGCTCCGTTTCTGACTGTGGCGGCCCTGCGACCCTCCCGGAGCTCCGTTTTGACTGCGACGGCCTCCAGAGACCCTCGCCGAGCTCCATTTTCGACAGCGACGGCCTCCGCGAGCCTCCCGAGCTCCGTTTCGACGGCAACAGCCTCCGGCGAGCCTCCCCGAACTCCGTTTCGACTACGATGGCCTCCGGCGACCCTCCCTGAGCTCCGTTTTCGACGGCGACGGCCTCCTTGCGACCCTCCCCGAGCTCCGTCCTGCTTTCCCTCCTCGAATCCTTCGTTCTCTTCTCGGGTGTTGACCTTCCGTGGTCCGTACGGATGACAAAAAGGACTTGTGCCCCCAACTCCTTCACTCTCTTATAGTGTATAGCCGCTTGCCGATTTTTACCCAGACGATCTGAGTTGGGAAGGGACCCTGTAGGTCATCTAGTCCAACCCCCCATCCTCACTCCATGTTGTTCTTGGGTCCACACACAGAGACACACACAAAAAGACACAAAAACACACAACAAGACACACAAAAACACATAAAAACACACACAGAGACACACAAAACACACACACACAGAGACACAAAAACACACACAAAAACAGACAAAACACACAGACACAAAAACAGACAAAAACACACAAAAAACACACACAGACACACAAAAACACACAAAAACACACAGAAAAACACACACAGACACACAAAAACACAGAAAAACACACACAGAGACAAACAAAAACACACAAAAACACACACACAGACACAAAAACACACAAAAACACACAAAACACACAAAACACACAAAACACACACAGGGACACACAAAACACACACAAAAACACACACAAAACAAAACACACACAGGGACACAAAAACACACAAAAACACACACACAGACACACAAAACTCACACAGACACACAAAAACACAGAAAAACACACACAAAAACACACACAGACACACAAAAACACACAAAAACACACAGAGACACAACAAAAACACACAAAACACACACACAGACACAAAACACACACAAAAACACACAAAAACACAAAACACAAACACAACACACAAAACACACACAGGGACACACAAAAACACACACAGGGACACAAAAACACACAAAAACACACACAGACACACAAAAACACACAAAATACACACAGAGACAGACAAAAACACACAAAAAACACACACACACAAACACACAAAAACACACAAAAACACACAAAAACACACACAGACACACAAAAAACACAAGACACAAAACACACAGACACACAAAAACCACACAAAACACACAAAACACACAAAAACACAAAAACACACACAAAACACACAAACACACAAAACACACAAACACATAAAACACACACAAAACACACAAAAACACACACAGAGACACACAATAACACACAAAAACACAGACACACAAAACACACAAAAACACACAAAAACACCCACAGACATACAAAAACACACAAAAACACACACAGAGAAACACAAAAACACAGAAAAACACACACACAGAGACACACAAAAACACACAAAAACACACAAACACACAAAAAACACACACACACAACACACACAAAAACACACAAAAACACACACAGACACACAAAAACACACAAAATACACACAGAGACAGACAAAAACACACAAAAACACACACAGACACATAAAAACACACACAGAAACACAAAACCACACAAAAACACACAAAAACACACACAGACAAACAAAAAACACAAAAACACAGACACAAAAAACCACAAAAAACACACAAAATCACAAAAACACACAAAAACACACACAAACAGACAGAGAGACACACAAAAACACACAAAAACACACCCAGATGAAAGACGGATGACAAAAAGGACTTGTGCCCCCAACTCCTTCACTCTCTTATGGCCTATAGCCGCTTGACGATTTTTACCCAGACGATCCGAGTGGGGAAGGGACCCTGTAGGTCATCTAGACCAACCCGAGTGCTCGAGAAGGAGGTCCCTGACAGAATGCGGCCGCAGAACTGGAAGGGGACCTTAGAGGTCATCTAGCCCAACCCGCTGCTGGAGCAGGAGTTCCCTGACAGAATCCCGGCGTCGCAGACTGGAAGGGAGCTTGGAGGTCATCTAGTCCAACCCCCTGCTCCAGGAGCAGATCTTTCACAGGAATAACAGTTGGTGGGGACCTTGAGGTCATCTAGCCCAACCCGCTGCTGGAGCAGGAGTTCCCTGACACGAATCCAGCATCGCAGACCTGGAAGGGGACCTTGGAGGTCATCTAGTCAACCCCCTGCTCCAGGAGCAGATCTTTCACAGAAATAACAGTTGGAGGGGACCTTAGAGGTCATCTAGCCCAACCCGCTGCTCGAACAGGATTCCCCTTACAGAGTCATGGAATGAGAGAGTTGGAAGGTGACCTTGGAGGTCATCTAGTCCAACCCCCCTGCTCCAGGAGGAGATATTTAACAGCATAACTGTGGGAGGGGACCATTAGAGGTCATCTAGCCCAACCCGCTGCTTGAGCAGGAGTTCCTTACAGAGTCATGGAATGAGAGAGTTGGGAGGGACCTTGGAGGTCCTCTTGTCCCAACCCCCTGCTGACCGACTAACCGTGGCAGGGGACCCTTAGAGGTCATCTAGCCCAACCCCCTGCTCCAGGAGGTGATCTTGAAAGGCATCACTGTGGGAGGGGGACCATTAGAGGTCGTCTAGCCCAACCCGCTGCTCCAGGAGGAGATCTTGAACAGAAATAACAGTTGGAGGGGACCATTAGAGGTCATCTAGCCCAACCCCTGCTCCAGGAGGAGATCTTGAACAGAAATAACAGTTGGAAGGAACCATGAGAGGTCATCTAGCCCAACCCGCTGCTCCAGGAGGAGATCTTGAACTGAAATAACAGTTGGAAGGAACCATTAGAGGTCATCTAGCCCAACCCCTGCTCCAGGAGGAGATCTTGAACAGAAATAACAGTTGGAGGACCATTAGAGGTCATCTAGCCCAACCCGCTGCTCCAGGAGGAGATCTTGAACAGAAATAACAGTTGGAGGGGACCATGAGAGGTCATCTAGCCCAACCCCCTGCTCCAGGAGGTGATCTTGAACAGCATCACTGTGGGAGGGGCCTATGAGAGGTCATCTAGCCCAACCCGTTGCTTGAACAGGAGTTCCCTTACAGAGTCATGGAATGAGAGAGTTGGAAGGGGATCTTGGAGGTCATCTAGTCCAACCCCCTGCTGATCGACTAACACTTGCAGGGGACCTTGGAGGTCATCTAGCCCAACCCCCTGCTGACCGACTAACACTTGCAGGGTACCTTGGAGGTCATCTAGCCCAACCCGCTGCTCGAACAGGAGTTCCCTTACAGAGTTCATGGAATGAGAGAGTTGGAAGGGGACCTTGGAGGTCATCTGGCCCAACCCCTGCTCCAGGAGGAGATCTTGAACAGAAATAACAGTTGGAGGGGACCATGAGAGGTCATCTAGCCCAACCCCTGCTGACCAGGAGGAGATCTTGAACAGAAATAACAGTTGGAGGGACCATGGCAGGGGATCCTAATAGGGAGGTCATCTAGCCCAACCCCCTGCTCCAGGAGGAGATCTTGAAAGGCATCACTGTGGGAGGGGACCATGAGAGGTCGTCTAGCCCAACCCGCTGCTCCAGGAGGAGATCTT
>NW_028263142.1:0-16900 GCF_049901735.1 Notechis scutatus
TAATGATTCA
Source organism: Notechis scutatus (assembly GCF_049901735.1). NCBI lineage: Eukaryota > Metazoa > Chordata > Lepidosauria > Squamata > Elapidae > Notechis > Notechis scutatus. The sequence goes on from NW_028263142.1 coordinate 11, forward strand.
AATTAAGATGATTAATTAAGATAGAAGTAAGAAGTGTGAAATATGTGGGGAAGTTAATATAGAAGGCTTAGAATGGTAAATAAAATAAGTAATGATATGTAAGATGAGCATGAATATAATTGAAGTCCATGAAGAGAGAGACACCTGGGTCCAAGTTACTTTCCAAAAAGATTTTTTTTTATGTTTTGTGTGTTGTGTGTATATGTCTTTTTGGGGGGAGAATTAGTTAAAAAATTGTAGAAATATAGATTGAGAATAATGGTAACTAAGTCAGAAAGAAACAGATGAAATAATAATAATGATATTGAATAAGAGTAAAGAGAAGTAAAGAGAAATTGAATAAGAGGTTTTGGTATGTTGTATGGAAATGGTTTAAAACAGAATTATAATTTATCTGACTTGTTAAATTGACAATGAAAAAAGGTTTAAATATGTAATGAATAATGACAATTTGTGTCTTTTAAAAATTAATAAAACTTGTTTAAAAAAAAAAAGAAATAGTTCCCAAAAATCCAAAAGTCATAAAGCAATCCAAATCAGAACAAATTGTTTCATTTAGCACTTTCTTCTTTTTGTATTTTTTCTTCCTGGGGTAAAGTTCAATTAGACAGTCCCAAAGTAATTTTTAGAAGTCTTATTGTCATTTATTTCTAATCTTGTAAGCTGCAAGCAGTCTCCTTCAATACAATCTTAAAATAAATTCTTTACCTCTTCCCTCCCACTTATAGCAAAAAAAGTTTTAGTTTTTAATTCCAATGTTCACAAATCTTTTATCCTCTTGGCTTTAAGTTTAAAATTTAATTACCTTCTATGCCCAAGCAGGTTTTTCCGATTTCCATCAGCTATTTCCATAGGGAGGGAGAATGAGAAAAAATAACTTTCACTTTCACTTTCACTTTTCTTCCACCGCTTTCCAATCTTCTTGTTGTCCCGGTTCAGCCAAAAAACTTTCACTTTCTCCAACTTCCTCCTGCACAATCTTACCCAGCTGCAGACTTCTTTGTGGCAGCCATTGCTGACCGCCACTCCACCGCCTAGGGAAAAAGGAGTTTAGCCAGCTGAGGAGGGGGTTTGCGATACCCCCAAACCCCTGCCTGGATCTCCTCTCTCTTCAGTTGCCTCTACGGGGCAACCATATCCTCCAGATCCAGCTGGATCAGAGGCACTTCGGCAGTGAGCACAGCAGGAACCGCGCACGATCGCGGATTCCTTCCACCGCCGAAGCCTGCAAACCGGAAGTTTTTTGGATTGCTCCTTCTTTCATCACCACATCTCAGCCTTGTTTCCTTTCAGCAAGAAAAGCATATTTGCTTCCCACAGATGAATTTCCAAATCTGGAGCTCTGAAACTTGGAGCCGAGTCCTTCTTCATGGGCTCATTCCCAGCCCTGCAGAGGAGCCTCTTCTCCCCTATGATGAATGGAAAGGCAGGGGATTTATTTCTTCCTCCCTCTTGGCTCCCCAGGGAGTTTTCCAGCCGCCACCTTGGAAACCAGTCCAGTGAATGGAAAAATACAAGGAATAATGCAGAATTATGTCCTGTCCTGAGCCAGGAAGCCCTGAATGTGGACAATTCCTGGCTTGGCCTAAGATTTAGGCCTTGATCGTCCCTGCATAATTTCAGATTCTGGCCCTCCTGCTCTCATGGCCCCTTTCCCCCTTGAGAGGTTTCTTTCAAAAGGTGACAGATCACTCCTGCAAGACTCATTTCAGTCCATTTCCAGGTGGACAATTTCAAATAAATCCTCATTTTAATCCCTTTTGACCCAGGTAGCCTCATGGATGCACCCAAAATCCAAGGCCTGAATGGCCCCTTTGGTCTTCTCTAATATTAGAAATCCCTCTTAAATTCTAAGATTCCTTCCCTCCCTCCTCTCATCAAAGCCATTGCTTAAAAGTGGGGAGGGATCCAATGTCCAGAACAGAACCGGGTGGCCAAATTCAGGAGTTGAGGGGGGTCGTTTCCAGTGGAGGAAACCTCCTCGGGGGCATCTTGTTAGCCAGCTAGATCAGAACCGCTGGTGCCTATTGCCCTTCATCCCACACTTGCCAATGAAGATGACTGGCATTCCTCCATTAGACCTTTGTCACCTGGAAAGCATCCACCCACCCCAAGAAAGCAACCTGAGGGGAATATCTAAGGTGACACTTTCTGAGTGGCACTTCCTGAATCCAAGACTGAGCTCTTCCCTCCTTGAATCGCCTGCCATGAGCCCAGTTCTCCAGGGGTCTCCAAGAGGGGGGAAAAGACCAGCCAGGACCTGCAGAGACCTGCAAGCATGGAATGGCCTCCCTGGGAAGGTGGAGGGTTCATCCCACCTGGAGGTTCCTAAGGAGGGGCTGGACAACCACGGTGAGGCCGGCCTTCCCAGCCACACAGCCAGGAAACCACCCGAGGAGGCGGCTGGGGAGAAGCCCGGCCAGTTCTGCCTCCCTCTCTGGCTCTGGAGCTCCCCTTCCCCCCTGGGCCGCCTGGGTGGGAGCCCCTCCTCCTCTCCCAGCCTGCAGGGATCCTCCTCCTCCTGCTCTGGGCGATGGGGCTGCCCTGGGTGGCTGCCGCTTCCTGCCCCCCCTGCCCCCATCTCCTCCACTCCCCCCTCCTGTCTCAGACCCCCAGTTCTCCCTCCTGGACCAAGGGGTGCATGGGAGTGAAACCTCCAACGACTGGAGACCTGGGACACAGGGACCCCCAAGGGCACCTTCAGAGCCTCGGAGGTGGGGAGGCCGAAGGGTTCACAGAGCCCATTATAAACGCCACATCCCCACAACCAGAAGACCTGGGGCCTTCAGGTGCCCCCCAACTCCTTTCTTGGGGGGCCTGGCAAGAAGAGAGGTGGGTCGCCCAATGCAAGGCAGCCTGGAGAAGCCCTTGAGGCGGCCTCAAAAGGCAGCCCTGAGACCTCCAGGAAGGAAAGATGGACGAGGCAGGGAGTCCTCCACTTACGACCGCCATGGAGCTCCAACACTCGTGTTGCCCAGGGAGACGTCTGTTATGTGAGCTTTGACCCACTTTATGACCTTTCTGGCCCTGTTTGCTAAGCAAATGGCTGCAGACGGTAGGTGAGACAGACAGTTCTTAGGCATATCCGGCTTCTCGACCGACTTTGCTCGCCTGAAGGTCACAAAAGGGGATCACGTGACACCCCCCCAGGACACTGTGGCCTTGAGACAGTTGTTTAAATGTAAATCCTGGGGCCCCAGGGAGGCTGCCAGGGCCGCAAGGGTGGAAGAGGCCCTAAGTCACTTTTTAAGTGCCACTGTGGCGTTGAATGGTCACTAAACAGAACATTGAAGGTTGAGGACCCTCTGCCCAGGAAAGAGCGAAACCGTCACAGGAGGGAGGGAAGAGGAGGATTCCCTGATAAGTCCTGGCAGAGCTGCAGGAAGTTTCTCCCGGCCTCCTCTTCCTCCTCCTCCTCCTTCCACCCGATTCCCCTCCTGCCTCTTTTCCCTCCTTCCGTCCATCTTCCCCCTCCGCCTCCCTGGGAAAGAAATGGCCTGGAAGCCCCTTCGGGGTTCTGAGGGAAGTGAGCTGGACATTCGGGGGGGGGCAGAGCTTCAAGGGTTCAGCCTGACCTCCCTGATTTGGGGGTCTCCTTTCACCCAGAAAGCCATTTCCTGACTTCTGAAAGGATCAAGAGACTCTCCTCTGGCCTCGGCCCTTCCTTCTGGCCGGGACCAGGAACTGGTGGGCTTCACAACTGGGGGAACAGCAGCCCCCAACTCCAGGTGCAAAGCTGGCACGCCAGACTCGGATCCTGGCAAGAGATGCAACCTGGGGACCCTCACCCCATTCGCCCCCTGCCATGGGCCCCCATGGGGCAGATCCCCCACCCTGCCCAGCAAGGCCAGAGGGAGCCCCTCAGGGGGCACCCCACTTCCCAGAGCAGGAGGAGGAAGAAGCCCCTGGCTGCCCCAGGGGAAAATTGGCAGCAGGGCCCCAGGCTGACCTCCCCTCCCCCCTGGACCCCACCAACCCCACCTGGCCTGCAGGTGCCCAGGGCTCCCCTGGGAGCTCCACCTGTCCCCCATCTGTGATGCCAGAGCCGCTCTCCCAGCCAATCCCAAGGAAGGCTCCTCCCTCAGAGGTGGGCTTTTTGATAGCACCTGAGCTGCCCAGACCAGATGGGAGGGGCTCCCCCTGCCTCCCTCTCCCCCTGCCCTCACTGGGGAGAGGGCAGACCCACTGCTGACCCCCTGGCCCTGCAGGACCCCTGCGTGCCCCCTCCTCACAGCACAGTCCCCTGCCAAACCCACTCCAAATCCAGCCCTTTGGAGGTTGCTTGACCGGTGAGGAGGAAGCCAGGCCCAGAGAGGCCCCTCAGCCTCGGCCAGATGGGTGGGAAGGTGGTCCGGAAGCCCCCAGTGGAGGCCGGCCCAGAGATCTTGGCCAGGCTGCTCAGAAGCCATTGCCATTGCCTCTTTCCCAGGACTCCGAGAGAGCGGCTGGCCCAGAGCCTCCTAGCTGGCTTGGCTCCCCAGGCAGGACTGGAACTCAGCCCCCCCGCCCCCGGATTGAAGCCCCAGCCACCCAACTGACTCTGGTGGGATCCACATGACCCTCTGAACCCGGTCTCTTCCCCAGTGGCCACATTCACATTTGCACCTCTGTTGAAAGGCTGTCAAAATGCCTTTCTTCTGAGGATTCGATTTTCCCGCTGGGAGAGCTCCGGCGCAAGGATACGGACAACTGCTTGAAAGCTGGATCTTTTTATTTTTCAGGAAGGCGAGAGATAGCAAGAAGTCTGCGTTCCTGGGCTAGCTACCTTCGAATGGTAAGTCCCTGATTTTTATACCCTTTTCTCCTTTTGTGTGAGTGCTTGTGTTTGTATTTCTTCATGTTTTAAATCCTGTCAGGGGTTGTCTTTCTTCCCGCCAGAGGGTAAACTCCGCAGGTGCGGAAGGCAAACTTTGCGGGTGGTTTGATTGTTTTATCGGTTTCGTCCTAATCTTTTATAGCTTAATGGTTTCTTATATTTGTTTTGTGGCAATCTCCTGTCTGTCTCCTTTGTAATATATTTTGTGCCTTTGTTTGTTTTGCTGATTTGGCATGTCTTGTGTTTGTAAGGGTTTTCTTTTCTTTCTTTTCCTACTTTTCTTAATTATTTGGGCTTTTGTCTAAGGGGCTTCTTTAATACCTTTTATTTGATTCCTTTTCCTATGCAAGTTTGTTTTATGGCTGGCCTGATGTTCGCTTTGGGCTTTTCCTGCTTGGGTGACACCACTGTCCTCGTGAAGTTCCCTTTCCACACCTCTTAACCTTGGTTTGTTTCCCGAGGTTGAACCATTTGGCCGAGTAGTCAGTGGATGATGGGAACTCGGAAGAAGATGAATTCCTGGAAGAGAAGCTGATCAAGAGGAGATACACAGGCAGGCCTCGACTCCCAACCATTCATTTAGTGACCAATCCAAGTTACAACTGCACTGTGAAATAGAACTTAGGACCATTTTTCACAATTAATGACCTTTGCAGAATCAAATGTAGGGATCAGAATTCAGGTGCTTGGCCACAGTTTCATGTTTATAATGGCACCAACATCCCAGGGCCATTGTGATCCCCTTTTACGACCTTCTGACAAGCAAAGTCAATGGGGAAGCCAAAGTCACTTAATGACCGGGTTCCTAACTTATCAACTGCAATGATTCATTTAATGACTGTGGCAAGAAAGGCCATGAAATGGGGCAAAACTCACTTGATGGATGTCTCACTTAACAACAGAAATGTTGGGCTCAGTTGTGGTCATAAGTTGAGGACTACCTGTATTGGGGACCCTTTTCTTCTGGCGAGGACCCCGTTTACACAACACGCTTGACCAGGCCGGGGTCCTTGCAGCCCCCCTAAGAGAAGCCAGAGGTCCACATGGAGCCTCCTCAAGGCCGGTGAGAAACCCTGGGTGACCATAGCCCCCCTCCTCCCTCCTCTGGGGTCTCCCTGGGACAAACCCAGAAGTTGGGTTGGGCTTCCTTCCCTCTGGGTCTCACCCGGCTTCGGTCAGACATGGCTGGGAACCTCCTGGAGGAGAAGAGAGTCTCATTGCACATCAACCTGCCCCTGAAAAGCCACAGCTTGAATCCGGAGCCACCCAGGATCTGGTCTGCAGACCCTGAGAGCAGAATCTGAGGGAGGTTCAGGGGGAGAACTTCCAAGCGGTGGACCTGGGATACGGGCCTTCCTCTGCTCCTCCCTGCCAGGGTGGGCCTGCCTGTCCCTTCAGTCCCCCCTCCCACTCAGCCCCCCGGTTCCCCTTCTGGGCCAAGAAGTCCATATTAATGTCTCCCCCAGTGAAGAAACATCCTCCCTGAACAACGGATGCCAATAAACCAGGAACAAAGGAGTTCCAACAGCACCTTTTTTGGTATAGAAAGTCTCGGCCCCAGAAATTGGGAAGGTCAGAGGGGTCCATCCACCCCCCAAATAGAAGATCCCCACAACAGAGGAAGAGCCACCAGATCTCCAGAAATCCTGTCGCTAGAAATCAGGTTGCACCATCCACCACACTGTGGGCATCACCGCCATCTTTGTAGGGTTTCCCTGTGATAAGATGGGTGGCCAGTAAATTGGATGGATGGATGGATGGATGGGTAGTTATTTAGATAGATAGATAGATAGATAGATAGATAGATAGATAGATAGATAGATAGATAGATACCGTGTTTCTCCAACAATAGGGCCTCCACCAATAGGCCCAGCATGATTTCTAGGCATGAGGTGCAATTAAGCCCCACTCCCAAAATTTAGGCCTATGCGTTTCCCCGCCATTTCTCATATCATTCTTTAGAACTACACGAGGTGAAGAGAAATGGGGGGAAGGGCGGGGGTGGGTGGGGAGAAAACTTGCCTTTAGGAGTGCCCTGCAGGTAGCCTAGGCTAGAATACACCGATCTACCGATAGAACATCAGCCGAGAGAAGCTCCCCGAAGGCAGAGTCCCCAGCCGCTTCGGGATGAGGCGTGGCTGCCCGTGTCCCCTCGCCTTTAGGCAGTGTCTCTCGGGCGATGGAAGCTCCCCAAGGGCAGTCACCGGCCACTTTGATCGGCTGATAGAAGCGGCCTCCCGGCAAGGGGAGTGTGCGTGGGCGCTTGCCCCGAGACCGCTTCTACCGGCCGATCAAAGTGGCTGGTGACTGCCCTTGGGGAGCTTCCATAACCGAAAGACACTGCCTAGTGGCGAGGGGACACGGGCAGCCATGACTCGCCCCGAAGCGGCTGGGGAGTCTGCCTTCGGGGGAGCTTTTGTCAGCCGATAGAAATGGCCTCATGGAGAGGTACGTGCATATGGGCCCCTCTAGGTGGGGGAGTCAAAAAAATAAAATAAAGCCTGGCCTTATTTTGTGAGAAACATGGTAGGTAGGTAGGTAGGTAGGTAGGTAGGTAGGTAGGTAGGTAGGTAGGTAGGTAGGTATGGATGGGTAGATATAGATAGATGATAGATAGAGATAGATATGGATGGATAAATAGATATAGAGCTAGCTAGCTAGATGATAGATAGATAGATAGATAGATAGATAGATAGATAGATAGATAGATAGAGATGGATGAGTAGATATAGAGTGATGATAGATAGAGATAGATAGAGATAGATATGGATTGATAAATAGATATAGAGATAGATAGATAGATAGATAGATAGATAGATAGATAGATAGATAGATAGATAGATAGATAGATAGATAGATATGATAGATAGATATGATAGATAGAAAGATAGGGATGGATAGATAGCACCTGCAGAACTTACAGTCCATTCTTTATTTAAAAAAACTAAGAAAAATCAAAATAAAAAGAATCTTGGTGTATTATAGGAACATGGTAAGATAACACAGGAATGACAAGAAAATAAAACTAAAAAATTCCATCCATTCTATAATTTTCTCCCTATGTACCCAATGATCTAGTCCACAAGTTGTCACTTTCCTGCTTCTTAATGAGCTTTAATCTCAAAATTAATATTGCTAGAAAAGATGGGAAATGAAATTTCATTTCAGGTACAAGCAATTTTAAAACCGGCTGCAATTAAGATCAATATATGGGATTATGACATAAAACAGAATTCCAAACAGGGTCTACTCTTAACCTTGGCCAGAGTTCAAGGGTGCAGATTGTCATTAGAAGACAGGCAACACTACAGTTAAATGGCATTAACTTAGAAGTGGCACCAAACTCCATAGCTCTGGGTGACCTTCCCCAGCAATCTCTGGAGACAAGAGGCCATGTTGAAGGACAGCAGAAGTCAATTCGCTGGGTGCTGAATTCTCTTCCCCAGCATCACTTTCTGGACTTGCCCTGACTGGGAGGAAGGACCACAACCACAACAAAACAGTGACCCCAGGGGTATATCTGTCATTTTTACTAACATGATTTATTCCAGCCTCTCCTCTGCAGATGGAACCCAGAAAAAGTTCAGGATCCCAAGAGGAGAAGTTGCTTCTCACTGTAATTATGACCATCTGGGCCTTTGAGACCTGTGATGCTATACCTCCAGTTTTAGACTTCAATGTAGACATCAGATTGAAGCCACATGAAAAGGATCTTATATTAGAAAAGGATAAATTCCTTGGGTGAAGCTCTCTGGGACCAAGTTTTGGGACAGGTACAGGCTCTGCTCTTGATTGCACCTTTCTCTCCTTTGCAGATGAAACTGAGTGATTCTCTGTTTAGATCAGGAAAGCCACTGGCACTTCTCAGAGTCTTTGAATTTTTCCAACTGTTCCTGTTATTTGTGTTAGAAACAGGAAGTGGATTGATTAATGCCATGAATGATGGAACTCCTGCTTCTGCTTCTGCTGCTGCTGGTGTCCCCATCAGTCTGTGGGAAGCTGAGAAGGAAATGCCCATTGAGTTTGGAGCACCAGGATGGGTACAATCCATGGAGCTTTTACAGGCCTGGAGACCATCTCATTGGTGTGGTCATAACTGAAATATATGTGTCGCCTATAATGTGGCCTTTCAACAGCCCTCCTATACCTTCTCCTTCGTAAGTCATGCAGGGTGATGGAGTTGCACTCCCTCCATGTGCAATTCTAACACTCCTTCTTTTCTTCTTATGTCACTTATTTTTGTACCTCAGGACCTGTCTAATTTCCTGAATGATTTTGATTTCCATGGCTTCCCTTTTTTGCCTTACTTTGTGGAAGACAGTAAAATCCAAAGATGGAGTTTTTAAAAAACCTGAATGAAATCTAGATGATTTTCCTTTCTCAGTTCATTCCTGGGTTCCTCACTTAAATAATGACCTTTGTTTAAGTAGTGACTGAAACAATTGTAGTTGCCTCTCTCATTTGCATAATTGAACATTCGATTTGGATCAATGTTGGCCTAAGGTTTAGTAGGTTTGTGAAGGATTATATATTTTAAAAACATTTCTTGTTGCTATTGAATATAATAACATGAATATTGTTTTTCAATAGGAAGAGTTCTGCTTTAACAAATACCCTAATGTCAATTTTTGCTATTCATATGGTCAGCAAGAATTCCCAGCTCCTGCACAATCTCACACTTGGTTACAACATCCATGACAACTATGGAAGCCCCTTCCGCACTTCAGATGCCTTGCTGGACATGCTCTCCACTGGAGAATCCAATGTCCCCAACTATGGCTGTGGGAGGAAGGACAACCTCCTGGCTCTGATTGATGCAGCAGGAAGCGACATCTCCATCCAGATGTCAATGTTTGTAGGCACCTACAAAGTCGCACAGGTTTGTGTGTTTTTCTCTATCTGATAAGGTGAGTGGGGTGGTTGGGATGAACAACAGATCCAATATCTTCATAGAATTCAAGAGCAGCTTTTCAGAATATTAGGGAACATATCAACGATGTTTTAGTCTATTATGTTCATCTTCAAATTGACCATTAAAGGCCCGAAGAGCCATAAGGTCCCTAGAGGATATTCTACTGAATATTCTACTATTGAAAAACTATCCAGGTTTTGAGGGCCTCCATTAGCATGTTCATTTTCACATATCAATAATATCTGCCTTATCCAATTGGAATCAAGTTGGCAATAGTCCTGTCTATGTATAAAAAATATTCAGACCAAGAAGCGTATCTTTGGGATGGATAAAAGGAGTTCAGCTCCTGCCCTCATAGATAATTGTTAATTTACACAATTTCTGCTTTGTATAAATTCAGGGTATATAATTATTGGGTTAAAATTAAAGTGATGAGAGCTTCCGGTGGCAGGACAGGGACGTGCAGAGGTGGAGAAGACTGCTGTGGTTTTCTATTACCTTCTCTAGCGTCTGGAGCGATCCCCAGGGGATACACAAACCCCGGAGAGGTTCGTGTCAGTATAGGAGAATCTCGAGTTACAGGGTGGGGGTAGGCAACCCCCTGGTAACGAAGAGAAGAGCTCCTGAGCCCAGCGTGGAAGAGCTAGCTGCCAGTTTATGGCGGCTCCAAAGTCCGGTCTGCCACTGAGGTGACTAAGCAAGATAGTGACAGCCTGCAAGATCGGAGCAGGAAAAGGTGTTGAAAGAGCTTAATACAATATTGAAGATCGAAGATTGAAGAATGACAGTGGGGTGAGAGATTTATCTTCCTGGTTGTGAGTAGCACTTTGTGGAAGCAGGAGAGAAAAGCGGCCAGAAAAGCAGCTTGAAAAGCGGAAGTGTGACAATCACGAGCAGAAAGGCTCGTTAGAACAAAAGTGTGGATTACAGCTTTTGAAAGGGAAACTCCTGGGGAGAGAGGAAGAACATCAGAAACCAGGAGATTGGAGACTTGAATTTGTGAGTGATTTGGCATTTGGGATTAACTTTTGACAATATTTGAGAGGAAGGAGGTGACAGAGGAGGAAAAATTGCGGCACTGAAAGTGACTTATTAATTCTCTGAATTGAGTTCAATAGGATTATTGGCTTTATTTAATACAGCTGGGAGGACAGATTGTTAAGTGACCAAGAAGAGATGACTATTGGATTTTGGAGGGAATAATAGGTGAAGGAGATTTGCACATTGAACTCAAAACCGGGAAGGGGAAAGAAGGAAGAGGAAGAAGGAAGAAGAGACCAACAGAAGGCTGGGAAGGATTGACTTCTTATTGCGATTAATCAGCACATTATACCATTCGCTCCCCGGAGTGCTGGGAAGAAACTCAAACTTAAACCTTTAGCTTGAAGACTGACTATAAAGTTTATTTTATATTTTTTCTCTTATCACATTTCTTTATTTGTTGGAATTTCTATTTGGTAATACTTTAATATTACCATTTGGGCACTATTTTTACAATTTGAACCTCTAGCCCCTTGCTTACTGACTGCCTCAAATCAAGGTAAACTTTTCCCTCTTCTCTTCCCCCATTGTTCCAGTCTTTCTCCTTCCTATCTTAACCCCTTAAAAAGCCTGATAAATTTACCTACTCAAAAGGAGGAAAAAAAAAAAAAAAGGTATATTGTTCTTATAGATTTCAGTGACAATTGATTTGATTGTCTTAAATAGTAACAACAAAGAGTGAAAAATAGTGTTGATTTAGATTATTTAGAATACTTAAGATTAATTCTTAAAGAAGTAACTGGGTTGGATTTGATGTATTATTGATGATTAATATTGATATTCAGTATATAAATTAATTATAAAGATTATTATATTATTAGATAACATTTTATAATATAGGTGTAGACTGCCTATCTATATATTTGATTGAAGTATTAGAATAGAATTTTTATTTTAGGGTTAAACACTGAATGGTGATCTGGGACAATATATCCAATATAGTGCAACAACAAAAACAAATATTAAGAGAGATGACCTCCACGACAACTATGGCTTTGAAATCGGAAAGAAGACCACCCCGACCCTAACAACTACTTTAACTTCTGCTTCACCAACAATCCAAAAACCATTGAAGAATCTCTAATAGGGGAAAAACAGTCCAATGTCTCTAACGTTAATATACAAGCTACCCTACTATCCTTGCAAGAAGCAATATCCAAGATGCAAGAAATAATGATTAAGAATCACATAGAAACCAGAGCGGATATTAGCGAATTAAAAGATGAGATGGGAAAGCTTAAAGTGGAAATGAAAGCAGATTTACTTAAGGTGGAGGATAAGATAGGGTCCTTGCAACAGGCTATGGAGAAAAACGAAGTTAAGATAAGAGAAATAGAGAGTAGGACAGAACGGATGGAGACAAACTTTGAAAGGATAGAGGAGGAATTTAGAAATGTAACTAGAGAAACCGAAGACTCCTCGTCCACCTCGAAATGGATAAAGCAGCGGCATATTTAAGGTTTCAAAATGTGGTAGAAGCGAAAAATGAAGAACTAGAACAATTAATGGCAGAACTATTGGCTGAATGGTTAGGGAAAGAAAAAGATGATCTAATCAAAGAATTTGACGAGGTGTATAGGGTCAGCACAAGTTATGCTAGACGCCATAACTGCCCAAGAGAAATTCATATTCGTTTCACAAGGAGGTGTGTGAGAGACCTAATTCTTAAAAGGTCCAGAGAAGAAACAATAACATATAGAGGTAAAGAGATTACGATCCTAAAACAAATCCCAAGGAAAGTGAGGGTCATAAGACAGGATTATAAATTCTTGGCCAATTATTTAAATAAAAAGAAATTCCTTTTAAATGGTTAATCCCAGAAGGGATGTTAATAACTTGGAAAGAGAGAAAAATCAAAATAGATTCTATAGAACAGGCCCAAGACTTTCATGATCAGCTAATAGGCACGGATAACCAATACACCAAGGAGGAAACTAAAAGGAAACCACAGGATGATCGTAATCGCCATAGAAACCAAAAAGAAGGACTTCCTCAAAATTTAGGGAACGACAAACCACAACCAGGGAGAGAAGAACCAATCTCACAACAACAGCAAGAAGAAAACCGAATCATCACTAGACAAAAACTAAACAGACCTAGATAAATGGAGATAGGAAAGAAACTCCTCTCCATTAATATAAATGGTTTAAATTCAACATCTAAAAGGAAAAGGATATTAACTAAATTAATTAGACAAAACGCCGACATAATATGCCTACAAGAAACACACATTAGGAAAAAGGATGAAAGATATTTAATTTGCCGAAACTTGGAAAACTTTTTACAGCACCAGCAGACAAACATAAAAAGAAAGGAATTGCAATATTTGTGAAAGATGATGTAAAAGCAGAACTAATCTGGTCGGATCCGGAAGGAAGAACTCTGGTTATACAAATTTGGATTAATCATATTACATTTTTATTGGTAGCAATCTACGCACCAAATGAAGAACAAGGGAAATTTTTTAAAGATCTTCATCAGAGAATAATAGGTTTCGAAAAAAGGAATATCTGCATGATAGGCGACTTCAACTCCATTGCTGATCATCAAAAAAGACCATAGTAATGTGAATAAGAACAAGAAAGGGAAAAGAGAATTTTCTATGCCCTGTAAGGACATGATGAAAGAATTAAACTTAATAGACTTATGGAGAAAACTAAACCCAGAAGAGAAACAGTTCACATATTATTCAAATCCACACAAAATCTGGACCAGAATAGATATGGCCTGGATGGATGGGGAATTGGCCAATGAAATAAAAGAAATTAAAATCCTACCAAATGAATGGGCCGACCACAACCCAATACAACTAATTTGGAGAGATAGGAGAAAAACAAAGAAAAGATGGACACTAAATACTCAGTTAATAAACGAAGAAGAGTACATTAAGAAGCTGAAAGAGGAATTAAATTATTTTCTAAAAGAAAATAATAATGAAGCAACCACGAAACAAAATATTTGGGATACAATGAAGGCAATTATAAGAGGAACAACAATCTCCTATAATGCCATGAGAAATAAAAGAATACATGCCCAACAAAATAAATTCCAACAACAAATTAAAGAATTAGAAATACAACTTCAAAAATCCCCTAAAAACCAGAGAACACAAAATCAGTTAATAACAATTAAACATAAAATGAACTTACTTGAACAAGATAAAATAGAAATTAACTTGAAAAGGTCCAAACAAAATTATTTTGAGCATGCAAATAAACCAGGAAGATGGCTATCCCATAAACTTAAAAAGTGAAAGAAAAGAGATTGATACACCAACTAATGGATGAGAAAGATGTCTTACAACATGAGATAGAGAAGAAAAAAGATATCATTTACAACTATTTTCAAAGATTATATAAAAAGGAGGAAGTTAATGAAGATAAAATAAGAACTTACTTAGAGGAGACGAATGACAAGGTAATTGGAGAGGAATGGATAGAGTTATTGAATAAAGATATTACATGGTCTGAATTGAAGTCAGCAATGGAGAATCAAAGTAATAACAAATCTCCAGGACCAGATGGGATTCCGCAGAACTATATAAAGCAATATTGGAACTAGTAGGACCACTGATGCTGGAAGTGTTTAATGAGGTACTTCTGGCAGCCAAGATGCCGGACTCGTGGAGGGGGGCGCTGATTTCGCTAATCCCGAAGGAGGATGCAGATCATAGATACATCAACAACTATAGACCGATTTCACTTTTAAATGCCGATTATAAATTGTTTACTTCTATCATAGCTAATAGAGTAAAACAAGCTTTAAATCCACATATACACGAAGATCAAAATGGATTTCTTCCGTCCCGACAAATAAAGAACAATTTAAGAACCGTTATCGATGTCCTAGAATATTATGAAGCCCACCCGGAGAAACAATCCGCACTCATGTTTTTAGATGCTGAGAAAGCATTTGATAACTTAAATTGGCACTTTTAATTCAAAAATTTACAATATGAGTCTTGGCACCAAATTTGAAAACATTATAACAACTATTTACAACACACAACAGGCTAATATACTAATCAATGGCAACAAACAGATCCAATAAATATAGAAAAAGGTGTCAGACAGGGCTGCCCTCTCTCACCTCTTCTTTTCATTTTTGCCCTAGAATCACTCTTAACACGGGTTAGACAAAACTCTGAAATTAGAGGAGTGAGGGTCAAATCAGAAGAATATAAACTACAAGCGTTTGCTGACGATATAGGTTTTCTTTTTGGAGGAACCCATGGAAAAAGGTTATAATCTAATAAAAGAATTAGAACAATTTGGCACAGTGGCAGGATTAAAAATTAATAGAAAAAAAGACGAAATTAATGACCAAAAATTTAACAGAAAACCAGAAGGAAGAATTAGAAACAATGATGGGGATACAGGTAACAAAAAGGGTCAAATATTTAGGAATATGGTTAACACCACAAGGTAAATCACTCAAAGAGAACAATTATGATAAACTACTTCAACAAACAAAGAAAGATTTAGAATCCTGGAATAAGTTGCAGCTTTCCTTATTGGGCAGGATTGCCTCGATTAAAATGAATATATTACCAAAATTTCTTTATTTATTCCAGACAATCCCAATTAAGTTGTCAAAAATTTTTTTGAAGAATTAAATAAGATCACACTTAAATTTATTTGGCAGGGGAAAAACCCAGGATCAATGTAAAGGCCTTACAAGATGCGAAAAGTAGAGGGGTCTAGCCCTTCCAAATTGGGAATTATATTATTCGGCAGCTATCTTATTATGGATAAAAGACTGGGTGAACTTACTTAACAAAAGAATTTTAGCATTAGAAGGGCATGACCTCCAGAGAGGGTGGCATGCCTTCTTATGGGAAGTGGGGAAACCCAAGCAGTCTTACTTTCATAGACACCTCATTAGGGACTCATTATTAATTAATTGGAAAAAAATATGCAAAAACACTATCTAAAAATTCCGATCTGGCTATCAACAATGGAGGCAATGGTACATCCCAATAATTTGGACATAACAAAAATGATTAAATATAAAGATTTATTAGATCCGCAAGGGAAATTAAAAACTCGACAAGAACTACAGGAACAGGGATTTAAAATTGATCAGTGGTTATATATACAAATCCATAGCAGATACAAACAAGATATAAAAGACTTTGGAATTTATAACAAACTGCAGTATTTAGATAAAATTTTACTAGGATCAAACAAAAAGAACATATCCAAATTCTATAAATACTTACTGGAAGTAGAATTAGAACAAGAGATAGTCAAAGGGAACATGATAGCCTGGAGCAGGAATGTCGGAAGAAGTATTACATTATCAGAATGGGAAAAGATTTGGAACAGAAATATTAAGATTACAAAATCGGCAGCATATAAAGAAAATACATACAAAATGTTTTATAGATGGCACTTGCCCCTTCGAGGTTGGCGAAAATGAACCCAAACACGAGTCCAAAATGCTGGAAATGTAAAAGCATAGAAGGAACCTACTTTCATATGTGGTGGTCTTGCAAAGAAACCCAGAAATATTGGCAAAAATCAGAAAATGGTTGGAGGAGATAACCAAAGAACAAATCGAATACAAACCAGAGTTCTTCCTACTAGGGATCTCTGATAAACATTTACCCAAAAAGATGAAATATGTAACAATTCATATCCTAACTGCAGCCAGATTAGCGTTTGCCCAGTGTTGGAAATCACCCTATGCACCTACAGAACAAATGGTCATCCAGAAAATATGTGATTGTGCAGAAATGGATAAATTAACTATAGCACTTAAAAACAAAGAGGCTTCAACATTTTACGATAATTGGAACTCTTGGTATAATTGGTTAGTCCAGAGATAAACTGCTTAATGGACAATGGGCAATTTAAGCATAGATATCGATAAGATGTGTGTATTCAAATTAAGGTAGGAGAATTGGATCTTGCAGACTGTCAAAAAGGATATTGTCTGTTTTTAAACGCATCTTTTTTTTTTTTTTTCTTTCTCTTCCTTTGTTTCTTTCTTTCTTTTACATCTCCTCTTCTCTTTTCTTTCCAGTTTGTAAGACCGAGTGTTCTTTTTTTTTTTTTTCCCTTTGTGTATGTAATGTCGATATGTTTTTAATTGTAAATTTAATAAAATTTATTTAAAA